>NC_050460.1:52760049-52862549 GCF_903995425.1 Onychomys torridus
AGGGTGCTTCGCCTTGCTGGATGTTATGATTCAAGAATTTTAAGACCCTTGCTAAGCATGAAGGAAAGAGACTTGGCCTCGGGTGCTGGCAGGTCTTCCAGAGCTCTCTTCAGCATGCCAGGACCATGCAGCCTTCGACACTGAGTCCTACATGCCAACTCTGGGGTCATAGGTCAAGCCCTACTGAAATCCTATGATACAAATATTTATAGTGTTGCTATCCAGTGATAAAAAACAGGAGGGGGAAGAGAAGGGTGAATGGAAGTCCTCGTCATTAGGAAAGAGAAAAGGGCCAATGGCCAGTGCTCAACAGGTTCACACACAGCAGTGTGGACAGGTTTGCCTGAAGCATTCTTGGGGAAAGACTGTCAGAGTTAACAGTAGAGGACCAATGTGGGTGCAAATATAATATGGCTATCTCCATAATAACAAGTCCAAGAATGAATGGCCCTCCCGCAAAAGCACTGTGCATGACACTGAGTCAGAGTCCACGTGTTTAAGGCTTGGACTGATCCCAACGCTTCTCTTGCAGAAGGCAGAGCAGGGTAGGCAGGGATGAGAAGACGCTGAAGGAACACCAGGCAGCTCTGACTACACCTGAAGCTTTGAGTGGGGGAATACTGAAGAAGGGTGTGGAGATGTTTTCAGACTCTGCACACCTGCCACGTACAGTGTCACACCCTCCCACAGCAGGCGACCTCAGCTGGGCTCTACTGTAGGAGACAGTCTCTCATTCTAACTGTCTGTATTATCCTTGCTTCTGAGCCAATGTTTTACGGAAAGAGTAAAGCAGTTGACATGTTTAGATGCCCCCACTCTTGCCTTAGACACAGGATCTCATTCTGTAGACCAGACTGACCTGGAACTCCTTATGTATCTCAGGCTGACAATACTCCTGCCTCTTCCTCCCAAGAACTAGAATTACATGTGTGAGTCATAATGCCCAGCTTGAATCTTTTAATGCATCATGGGTTTGTTTGTTTTTTCCTGAAAATCTTTTCTCATTAAAATAAGGCATGAGAATGTTAAATCAGGTTGAGAAAATAACAGCATTCTATAAAGCTAGAGTAAGCTTGAGGATTAAAAAAAAAAAAAGTGACCAAATTCTGCTTGCTACAATTTACAACACTTAAAAAAATCCCTAAGTGTCACAAGCTGTTGCAAGCCATGATGTAAATGCAGCAGAAAGCAATTGATAATCCAGATGTCAACCCACCAGATAAATAATTCTCTGATGGAGGAATCTCATTAAGCAAGGCTTATGGGGCCACAGACTCTGAAAACTGGTTGCTTCTATCTGTAACCATTTTTCTCATGTGCCACTACGTTTCTTCCCTAAAAACAGCTATGTATCTCCCCAATAACTGCACTGTAATGTGTAATTTCATATAATTTGCACAAGTAATCTCATGATCACATCTCAATTTTAGGGGCACATACATCTGTGGATGCTCAGGAAGATGACTTCGCTTTTAGCTGTATAATTTTGATATACAGAAGATATACTAGGACATGCTTCATAACTAGATCTATTGTTCCTCAAGGACTATAAAACACTTAGGCCCTGTTTCTTATTACTAGCCCAGACTGACATAAAGAAAACAACAATTTCTTCTCAGTTCTAACACAAGCTACATACAATTGGCTGATTTTGGGCCCCAGACCAAATTCAAACTAGACTAAATGTCTCTGAATGGATAGTTAGTTAAACTTTCAAAGATACACACAAGGGCACATTCCCAGGTGTCTATTTGCAGAGCCAAGGCCTGCCATAAAGCAACCTTGGTGCCAGTTCCCCACCTGTGAAGTCTGGCTGACAAAGACCTGCACCTCAAAGACAAATTCCTCAAGCAATTAACTCTCTGCACAAACTTCTAACCTCAGGTTTTTAATACAAGACTCAAGGGTCAGCTAACTAACTGTTTATTGTTTAGGTCCCAAAGAACAATTAATCAATTAACCAAGTCCGGAGAGAAATAGTTTTATGTCTAGCTACTGAGAAAAAAGTTTCACAATTAGCTAGGGCTATAGAGGAAGGTCTGGCCTCACAGCCTTGAATAAAGAATTACAAGTTCCCTTTCCTGGGATCTGGGGTTGCAAGCAGGATTTAAAAAAAATACATTTTTAGGTCTGGGATGCTTTCAATGCCACTGCCCAGGAAACTGCCAAACACCATGTCCTTGCCTATGTGTTACCATGGTAAATGGCTCTGCTCTCGTATCATTTACTCAAGGAATGCATTAAGATCCTGAGAAGTTACTTTGTAAACTTTTTTATTATTGCCTAAAGTTTGCAGGTGAATGTGTATATCAATGTGTGAAGATAGGAACTAGGTGAATGAGAGAAAAGAATCAGAGCAGGAGAAATTTGAGGCAGAGAACTAGAGCTGAAGAATTGGAGCTGGAAAAATAAAGTGTATGACCCTCAGTTATATCTGAGTCTTTAAGAAATTTTCTAAATCCCTTTACTCTATAAAGCATTCTTTTTGCAACCCTGGGCACAGTCCCGAGAGCTGGTCTCACAGGCTGCAGTACCTAAGTCACATAATACACAGAAACAGTATCAGCTCTCCTATGGAATTCTAGTCAAAGACAGGCCCAAAGGGAGCTACAGAGAACCACAGCTGACTGCTCCCATGCAAATTTTACCTCTGTCCCAGGAGGACACAGGTACCATGAGGGCCACATCGGGAGAAGCCTCCCTTTAATCCCTGACAGCACACCTTCTAGGAGTGAAGGGTAACCCTTTACATCCTATCCTGAAACAGAAAAGCATCTAGAAGCATGAAAGGCTGGCGAAAAAGGAAAACAGAGTAAGTGACGGACGCGATGTGTCCACGTGCGCTCAATGATCTCAGGAAGGCGACAAGGAAGACACCTCCCATGGGTGTGCAGAACCTTGTGGCAAGGATTTCTCTGCCCTTTATTCTCACTATCTACTTTTTCTGTATTCATTTCCCCTGATGACTATAAACATTGAAAGCAGGAGGAGCTACTTGTCCAAATTTTAAAAAAAAAAAATAACACAAGAAAGAAAGGTTTTTCAGTTATATCTGAAACCAGCATAAAAAAACAGATTGTGGTATTTAATTTAAAAACAAATCCAGGAGCCAGGCTTGGTGACAGTGCACACCTTAATCCCAGCACTTTGGAGGCAGAGGCAGTTGGATCTCTGAGTTCACAGCCAGCCTGGACTACCTGGTGAGTACCAGGACAGCAGGATGACACAGAAAAAAACAAACAAACAAACAAACAAAAAACCTGTTTTGAAAAACCAAAAAGTAAACAAGCAAACAAACCCACAAGCATGTAAGAGAAGGCTCTGAGAGTCTCCCAACCACAGCACTGTATGTCACGTGTCACTTGCTGTATGAGAATGCCGCAGCAGCGACGTCTGCCATTCTGGCTGTGATTTTTTGGGATGTTCCATGCAGGACATCCCATGTATAGATCACACTACTCTCCATCAAAATGTTCGAGACACATGAGACTAAATAAAAGGAGGGAAGGGGGTAAAACACTGATAGTCTGGCTTCACAGTCATTGTCACAGCCTCCTTTCTATGCAATGATAACCCAGACAGATAAGGAACATCAACGACAACACCATATGTAAAGTCATTCCTCAGGAGGAAACATGACAGAGCAAATTCTGGGACTGTATTGCAAAAATGGGCTTGGGGCTTGGGGCTAGGAAGATGGCTTCTTGGATCAGGGTCCTTTCTGTGCAAACATGAAGAAACAAATTGAGTCTCCAGTACCCACCCCACACCCCACCCCAAAAAAAATGGAAGAAAAAAAGAAAAAAAAAAAGCCAGGCATAGTCATGCACACCTATATCACCACATTGTGGGTAGCAGAAATCGGAGGATGAGAGGGGCTTGCTGGCTGCCAGCGTGGCTCTGGGTTCAGGTGGGGAATAAAGTGGCAAACTATACAGCAGGCCATGCCCAACAATCCTCTCCAGCCTCACCCCTGAGAAATGAGCAGTCCAGCACATACACAGACAAACAAATAGGCTTCCCTACCTCTTACAGATCAGGGTAACCTCCTCATTCACGCTCTTATTACCTCTTGGAAAGAACGGAGGGGGGAGGGTTTTTCTGTTTTTTAGTGAGCTGTCCTCGGCATGACTGACACATTTAAGGTCCTGTCTTTTAAAACAGTCAGCCTTCAGAACTAGCTTGCATCTGTCATGTGTTAATAAATGGTACGGTACTGTTCTCAGAAGAAGTTGTCCTGGAGGCAGTGAAACCAAAACAAACGGACCCACAGACAACCAAAGGTCACAATGGGCAGACTTCAAGACACGCCATTCTTACATCTAATTGCTATTCCAGAAAAAAAAAAAAAATGTGTTTCTCTGGTATTTCCAGCACTGTTCCAAATTCACTAGAAAACTCACTGCAGCAAACACTAACTGTACCTGGGTGTCTAAGAACTTTCTCCCCTGCCAGGCAAAAGAGGAAGATATGATGTGGGAATGCTCAGCAGGACAGGCCGGTGGTCCCAGGAGGGTAGCACATGGGAATGGAGCCTGTGCTGGCTCAGAGAGCTGTTTGCTTTGGACAGCTCCTAGTCACCTTGGCTAGGGCCAAGAGAACTGGCCCGAAATCTTGGACAATGACAACGTGCCCTTGCTGAAAGTCAGTCAACTGGCTTCTTGGGGAACTAACTTCAAGTCCACAACTGCCTTGGCATGCCAACAGGCTAGCTGGCGAAGGCATCCTGTGTTCCACGTTCAAACAGAAACAGGTCTCACTGATTCTCAAGCCAGGGTCACAAAAGCTCTAAAACGGAGAAGCCTCCAGGCTGGAGGCCGGCAATGGTCTCTGTGTTTGTTGAACACTGCCTAGCAACTCCTGGCAATTTCTGAAAGCATGTTTGGCCATCCTGGAAAATAAACATCTGCCAATGAGACTGTAAGGTTCTAAGTGTGTGCCTATCCCTCCTGGAGAAGACAGTGTGCTGTTGGCTTTCCTCTTGTGGACTGAGGCACAGTAGCTGCAGGAAAGAGCACGGGGTGGTCGGGGAGGCTTAGGGGTTAGCAGCGAGGGGACTGAACTTCCTGTCTAGACACCAGAGTGAACGCTTCAGAATACTAACCTAATGATTCTGGGAGAATTCTCACTATTAAGAGTTGACATTTATGTCACTTAATATAATCATCTCCAGATCCATTTGTTTCCTTAGGGCACATGTTTGCGTTCATTTAAATTTAAATACATATAGGCATGACATGAAAGTTGAAAGAGCATTATGAGAGGGAAGATGAAATCTAACACAAGAAGGAGAGAAAGCAAGAGAAAGTGAATGAACTCTATATGTCACAAAACCAGAAGAGGGAACTATTGAAAGAGCAGAAGGGGCTGAGTGGAGGGACAGTTAGAGTGAGATACATTTGTGTCTACACACACATCACAAGGAAACCCCTATCTTCACACAGTCACTTTAAAAATCAATTTTAAAACAGGAAGTAAAAGGAACTGACATGTAAAATCACTTTGCATGGGCTGGAGAGATGGCTCGGCAGTTAAAAGTGGGTACTGATCTTATAGAGGACCTTAAGTTTGGTTCCCAGCACCCAGGTCAAGTGGCTCATTATTGCCTGTAATTCCATCTCAAATGGATATGACGCCCTCTGCTGGCCTCTGGAGGCACCTGCATTCATGTGCACATACCCACATACACACACACCAGTCAGATGATTAAAAATGAAATGAAATAAATCTTTAAAAAGAATTTTGCCTCTGGCTTAAAGCATATGTACAACCTTATTATTGCTTTTGTACATAACAGACTCAGTGTGGTTCTGTGGTAGAAGTCAGTATTCTACACAATTGCTTTTAACTTAAATTTCTAATCCAGGAGGACACAGGAAAGGTGTTATCAGGTTTCAAATGTCTTTATGTGGAGGATGACTTCATTTTCTTCTTAGAAGGCTGACCTTCCTAACAACCTTAACCAAGCTCAATTCGATTATATTTTCAAAGACTAAAGAACATTTAAAAGTCAAAGAAAGAAAATACTGTCCTTATCTAGTTGTTTCAATCACGCTCAGGTGGCCCTGGATGGACAACCTCCCCAGTGTCTTGAAAGGCACCAGCTGTGGAATGCCACAAGCGTAGTTTGCCTGGAACACATATGTCTCTAACAAAAACCAGAGGCTCCCAGGCCTGGGAGTAGGTGGCTCTGTGTATTGCACACCGTCCAAGCTAATATGAGAAAGGGCGGACTGTGGTTAGGATTTGATTCCAAGAGTTAAACTAACTCCCTTATACAACTGTTCTTGCTCTCAGGCAGCAGCCAGTGCTGGGCACACAGGTCCTAGCGGCCATGTGGCTCTGGATGGGTCGTGAGAAGTACTGTGAGCCTTTTCTTGTTTCCTTTAAAACAAGCACAATGCTTCAAAGCTTGTGCAAGGAAGGATTAAGAACTCTCTTGCAGCAAGGGGCTTGGTATGATACCTGAGCCGTGGCAGGGACCTGGGAAAGAACGTAAGTATGTGCTGTAAGTGTTGATACTTCTAGAACTATTAGTAATAATAAAATCAATAACAGAAGCCCGCTAAGAACCTTGCATAACTCAGCTTTGAGAAATAGCATCCGTGGAAGTTGTCTCGGGATTGTATAAAGCTTGTCCCAGATATATTCATTTCTAGCTTTTGTAGAATTATTTTCAGTTACATTGTCACATAATATGAAACAAATATATTATGCACTTAGATAAAACAGGAACCACGGGCTGGGGGATGTAGCTCAGCAGGCACAGTGCTTGCTTAGTATGCATGAAGCCCTGGGTTTCATACGTGGCACTGTGTAGACTGGGTATGAAGACACCATATCTGTAATCCCAGCACTCGAAATGTAGAAGCAAGAAAGTCTGAAATTCAAGGTCATCTTTGGGTACATAGCAAGTTTGAGGATAGTTTAAGTTCCATAAGACACTGTCTTCAAAATCTAATTAAATGGGGGGAAAAAGACCCAATGAGAGCCAATCCTAGATCGGTGGGGTGGCTGCTGTGGAGAGCTTCTACTGTACAAACCCCAGCATCTCCTGGACGAACCCCAGCATCTCCTGGAGGACGACTACAGAAGCCTGTCCAAACTTGTGCAGCAGGCAAGCCTCCGGTCTTCCAGAGCCCCTGGTCCATTTTCCACTTCCTGAACCCGGAAGTCTTGTAGGTTTCCTCTACAGCTCTGGCCACAGGGGAAGCTTGGGCTTCTTTGATTCTTGCAAACTTTCTGTCCCTCGCCTCGAGGTATCTCCAGCTGTCCCTTTCTCTTGTGCTTATTTTTTAGTCTGTATTTCTAGATGTCGATTGCTAAACCATTTTAGATCCCTTTCTGGAAGAAGGGATATGACGCTGTATTAGAAAACTCCATTCCTGCCATTCAGAATTCACTCTACAAACACCGCAATCACACAGCTCATTTTAGCCTAGCCTAGCTCAGATGTGAGGCTAACTGAAGGTGCTCCCGAGGGTCTGGCGGTGATAGGCAGCTGTAGAGGGCACTGCTTCAGGAAATATCTATGCAGTTTAGCAACATGAGACACAAGGGGGAAAAGATGGCAGGGAGTACTGCAATCAGAGGAGAGCTCCCAACTGATTACACAATCACTGCATGCAGCCAAACTCTCTAGGATGCATGGAGCTGCCATGTGATCAAGAGCCGCATGCCTCCCTCCCTTCAATGTCCATGTCCCATCTTGTCTGTGAAATGCCACAAAACCTTCAGAGGCCCAACCTACAACAGGGACTTCAATGCCCCCGTTCACAGTGGGAAGCTCAGTTTCCCTTTAAAGTAATGGTTAGCTTAAAGGGGCAAACCCCACAAAACATTACTCACTGGCATCTGGGAAGGGACAACTGGTTGACCCATGTATTAGTAAATGACACTTGTAGGCATGAAGGTGTAAGACAGATAAGGAGGAATGGTCCATGTTTCTGGAGCACACAGGGCTTGGGTGATCTCCATAACAGAGGTCTGTGCAGTCAGGCTCAGTGGGCTGAGTGCAGGGGCTTCCCTGAATCAGTGACGGTAAGTCAGAGTCTGAACACAGTGTCTGGAGGATGTCCTCAAGTCACCAGGAACTTGTTACAGGAAAAGTTCCACAACATTCCAGGAAGAAAGCCAGCCTCGGAATCATCTCTGTGACCTCCTCTTCTCCCTGACCAGCGTCATTGTTTTATGTCCTAGAACAGAGCACACATGGACTGAATAAACATTGCAGGGGAGATGGGCTGGGATCTGCACAGAGGAGAATTCAGCTCTTGACCCTAGAAGCTTCCACACCTCAGGACTAAGAAGCTTCCAGTCATCCTGAAGGCCAGAGCCCGGCTCACCACTCAGAGAGCACAGAACTCCTTAGCTGCCGTTCTAACAATTTCACAACTTGACTTTTCTGCTAAATAGTTCTCTATCTAGGCTCGACTTTAAGACTGTCTCTGTAAACATATGGCTGTCTAGATATCAGAGTAAATGTGGGCAAGTTTCTTATTCATGGAAAGAGCCCCTAAATGGGATGCTGGGGTGAAGGCACTTTTAAATGCCTATTTAAAACTGATTAAAATGATGACCTTTTGCTGTGTGTACTTGGCTATACTAATCAAGTCCCTTGAAGGAGCTCTCCCTCTTGGAAGCACAAGGCTGAACACACAGTCAGCTCCTTCTTCTCTGGAGAGGGTAGCTATGGTTTCCTGCCTAGCGGTGGCTCCACCACATCACCACAACCCCAAGACAGAAGCAATCAGTCTCTGTACTGGTGAGTCAGTCCTTGAGTAGCCGGAGGCAGAAGGCATGCAGGCCCCACCCAGTCTCCTCTCAGCATCCTGCAACAAACTCCACAACATGAAAGAAAAGAGTCAATGTAGAGGGTGGGTGCCAAGTCCTCCCCTGACCCTAGGAAGGGCAACATCTGCATCAACCCCTAAAAAAATTCCCAACAAACAAGAAGAGGAGGCAGTAGATCCCCAGACCCAGTACTGGCCCAAGACAAACAAAGCCCATCCAACGAGCAGATGATGAATGGCGGACATCAGCCAACTGTTTCACCACATCATTTCCTGGGGATCGGACTGTTTGGGTTGGAAGACATCCCTCCCCATCTCTGGGTCCTCTATAAAAAGAAATTATCTATGGATGGCCTTGACATCACAGGTGATGGGACGGAACACCAAATGAGACGTCTTGCTCTTCCCTCCAAGACTCAGCTCTGAGAAATGCATTATTGTTCAGAAGAACTGGAGAATTCTGAGTAAGACCATTAAGAGAAAATGCAGTAATATTTTTAATGGGCAAGATTTCTTAAATGTTTTGGGTTTATGTTAGAAGGCAAAGACCAGCTTTCTGAAACTGAAATAAATACTTCAACTTTCCATCTATGCCAAGTAAAGAACACTTACATATGCCTCCAGTTTACTTTTTGAAAACTAACTGAAGAGCCCCTCTCCATTCGATGTGGCCATCCATCTAATAAGCCCACACCTACTTCTCTCCTAATGGTGCTAAGGTAGATTACAGTGTTTGTTTATTTTCATGGATTTTTGTCTATAGCCTACAGTCAAATTTCCATTCACCTCACGATGTTAGCATCTGTGATGGAATTGTTTACATTTGCCTTCTCAAGGTCCAACCCAGTAATGACACACACTAAGAGGCTCAAAAAAGTGTGTGTGTGTGTGTGTGTGTGTGTTGCAGTGTAGTGTAACGTAGTGTAGTATGTGTGTAGTTGTACAGGTACACTTGTCCATAGTGCATGTGTGAGGGTCAGTGTTCTATGCCCAGTGTCTTCCTCAGTTGCTCTCCACCTTATTTTATTTTTGAGACAGAGTCTCTCACGGAGTCTAGAACTCACAAACTGACTAAGCTGGCTGCCCAATTATTTCTAGAGTTCCACCTCTCTCAGTCCCCACCCCCCTCAGGCACACACCATCACACCTGGCTTTTAAATGGATGGTGGAGACCCAAACTCAGGTTCCCATGCTTGGTTATAGCTATTTTACCTATGAAGCCATCTCCTCTAACTCCAAAAGTTTATCATTTCCTCCCCTCATTCACCAAGCTCATACTGAGTGCCTTTTCATTCCATGGCTGTATTAAGCAACTCACAGTTCAACAGTTGTTCATCGGGTACCTGTATAAAGACCCTCAGTAGGAAAGGGAGGCATTTCTTTGAACTCTAATTTGATTTGTAACACTGCCGGTAAAGAAGCTAAACTACGGCCTTGTTTGAAATATATACATGGCTGATTATCACACAGCAGCTTGTTTGTAAGCAAACATTTTGGTCCAAGCGCTCTATGGTAACGTCTGCTTCTTTTCACACAATCAGTACCACTAAGTATCCAGTCAATGCATCCATAGTGTCCATTGTTGGTGACAGATGAAGGATTAGTGTGTCACACTGTCACTCCACAGACGACACTGGACAGGCAAACGGAGCAACAAGTAGTGTAGGATCAAATCTTCTTTCAACTCAATCCTTTATAAGACACATAGTTTGCTCAGCTCCCTGGACATTGCTTCCAGCAGAAAAGGGAATGCAAGATCGTGGGGGCTTATTCTTAATGAAAAATAACCGCTCCTGTCCAGCGTTACTTAACAAAAGCCGAGTATGAGGTGCAGGGCTAAGGAGGAGCCCCTTGCTAAGTCTGACCCTATATCTCAGTATTGTGTTCAAGATAAGGGGAGTTCATTTGGGTGT
Organism: Onychomys torridus; assembly: GCF_903995425.1. Lineage (NCBI taxonomy): Eukaryota > Metazoa > Chordata > Mammalia > Rodentia > Cricetidae > Onychomys > Onychomys torridus. The sequence goes on from NC_050460.1 coordinate 52,770,755, forward strand.
CAGGCTCCCACCATTGAAGATCTCCCCACTCACTGAGAAGTTCAAGGAAAATCAAAGCCTTGGAAAGCACAGAAGAACCACGTGCCTCTCACATGAAGCAAATATCCAGTGAGCTGAACCACAGACCCAAAATTCTTTCAGAATGGATATCATTTACTTTTATATACAAAACAATAGAATTTATTTATTTATTTTGAGATAAGATCTTACATAATTCAGACTGGCCTCAAACTTGTAATGGCCATGAACTCCTGATTTTCTTGCCTTTGCCTCCTGGGTGCTAGAATTATCTGTGTGCACCACCAGGCCCAATTTATATTGTGCTGGGGATTGAACCTGGAACTTCAGTCATGAACTAGGCCTGAAATTGTCATTTTATTTAGACAGCAGAAATATGCTACAATCCACTGTGCTTCATGTTGACATCCCCCAGTTAATTTACTGTATCTCAAAGATTGTCAAGAATACATCTTAAGAGTTCTGCTACAAAATAATTATAGGAAGTACCAACAGGTTTCATTTAGCTATATCTCCATGTCTGCAGGTATCAATGAAAGCGTCACATTGAATACCACAGTCCTGAGCATGTGTCAACAACATGGGGAGGGGACTGAAGAGAAGGGGAGGGAGAGAAGGATTCTAGAGCAATGCAGACCTCTCCTCTGTGCCAACATTGATGAATCAGGAGCCAGCATGTGAGGAGAAACCCTGTCACTGAGCTGCCTTCATTTGCTTTCTCCAACCTATGCACCTTTCAGGACAATAAGCTATGGCGCCTGTGGTCTGTGGAGCCACTGAGCACTGTCTCTCATCTCCTGTGTCACAGCCCGAGATCTAGCCGCTCAGACTGACACATGCACTCTCTGGAATAGGGGACTTTCTAGTCCGGGAACTCTGGGTGACCTACATGTTGTGCCGATTCACAATGAGACATGCTCAGTATCTCAGCGGGACCCAGACCAAAAGAGGGAAGAGAAGCTGAAAGATGGGGAAACCCGAGACAAGAAGATGGATGGAGGGGGTAACAAAAGCCAAATAAACAACCCTTTCTCCCTTTAATTATGACGTCAATGACAACAATTCAGACCCAGTCTTTGCAAAGAAAAAAATCAACTCCCTGTATTCATTCATATTTTCTCTATCTCTTTCTCTCTCCTCCCTCTTTCCTCCCTCTCCCCTTCCTCTCCCTCTCCTCTCCCTCTCTTCCCTCTCTCCTTTCTCTCCTCTCTCTCTGTCCTTTGGAGACAAGACTGGGGATTGAACTTAGGACCTCATTCATATGAAGCAGGCACCCCAACACTGAACCGAGCCTAATTTCAGCCATTGTTCTTCGAATGGCCTTTTGAAATTTTTCATCATTATTTAGCTTAAAGCACATTTGTTATTTTCTGTGAGATTAAAGAGAGACTAAGGAAAAAAAATCCATCTTCATGGACCACTCTATGCATCTCCCCCTACTGACCCTAGAGCATCTGTTCACTCCTGGTAAGGTACTATTTCCAACCCCACATTCTCCCTGAATGTTGTCCCTAACATTTCTACCACAACTTCAAAGTCAACATAGTAACAAAAACCTCTGGCTTGTCCTCCAAAACACCACTACAGTAGCTTCTATATGCCTGTCATTTTCTATAAGAAACAATAAAATCACACCCCACTTCTCTCCTGCTCCTCTTCCGTCTACTACATCTCACTAAGACTCTTTACCCACTTTTTTATATCTGCCTCTTTATCTGCATGCATGCCTCCCCCAGATCCCCATGTCCCCTTCACTCCACCTTTTAAGCACCTCCCTTGGGCTACAGCGGCACGTACTTACTGGATGCTCCTGGTCCATCAGGCCTGTACTGTCTGTGAAATCACTGGTACCCACAATGACCCCCAACTCCACTCACACTTAGTCCTTCTCAGGCCTAACAGGACAGCCCTTATTCAGTACTCAAAAAGAACCTGCACAGTGATAATGGTTATGACTCCAATACCCATCCCGGTAGGCCACAGAAATTCCTGAGATGCCCCTGGAAAACTTTATTAACCAGTGCAATAGGATCCAGAGCTACATGCTGAACATGGCATAATCAAAGAAAGTGGGTGCCACACCCAGGAACCAGAGTGACAGACTCTGTGGCTAATATATAACATGTTCCCTGAGCTACAGAGATATATGGCCAATTCTGAAACATGGCACATGGATGGTCTGTTTAGCCCATTCTGCCAAGCAAAGCATGGCTATTCTTGCATCAACGACAAAGCTCAGTCAGTCCTGGTTGGTGTCTTTAATCTATCCTAATCAAGCCACAGCCTTTCGGTCCCCAAGGATTTCCTGCTTCCTGATATAGGTGTAACAGAGTATGGCTCTCATAGTGACCAACTACCTTAGTACATGTCAGGTTACGGTATCAAGAGCATGAGAAAGGAGAGGTGAAAGAGGGGGAGGGGAGAAAGGGAGAGAGAGTTACAGAAGGAAAAAAGGTATCTATAGATAATAAAACCTGTTTACCTTTAACACACAAAATACAGAAACATTTCAATAGGCATCATCAACAAATAGGCACCAGAGTATTGCTCAGTAGTAGAGCACATGCTGGCTCCAGCCAAGATCCTGGGTCCAACCCCCAGTGTTGAGAAGAAAAATAAAATTAATTTTAAAAATCAAACCAGCAAAAGAGACAGAAAAATCAAGAAAAGAGGATCTTCAGATACAAGATGCAACCACTCGGCTCTGTGAATAGACAAGGTGCTGGAGGCATTCAGAGTTGGGCCTCATCCCATGATGCTGGCAGCAGGACCACCATCCTCCATCTGGAAGATGCAGACTCTACAATGAAGGATCTTGTCAATCAAATCTCCACTCAGGATTGTCTTAATGCCTTTCTGCTGACAAAGCCCTCATAAGCACATCATGTCAGCTCATTCTGCTACCAGTTCTGTGAGAAATGACCCCTTTTTCTGCAGGAGAGCTGACACTCAGCTCCTCACTGGCCAGCCTGTCCTACACTGTGCAGCACCTGGCTGTTTGGGTGCTGAAGGCCAAACTTGCAGATCCTACTTCAACACAGCATCACCGTCTCTGGACCACCAAGTTATGAACAACCTACTCTGCAGACCCTGACTTCCACCATAGTGTCTCTAGAACTCCAGGACATCTGTTGGGGGGGGGGGGTTGGGAAGGGGGTTCTGAGCTAATCACACTCTTAATGCTTTCAGTAGCGATCTTTAAGTACTGGCTATTCCAATTAACAAACAGATGGGAGATTTCCTTTTCCTTGAAAGAACATGTAGAGGATATGGGAGGATATGAATGAACTGGAAGAGCTTTACACAGAGGAGCAAATGGCTTCGGATATCAAGGTCCTGCTTTCTGCCATCTGCCCAGTAACCTGTTAATACTCTGAGGCAACGTCAATCTCACAAGGCCATCACCTACAAAGTCCCTTAGTCCTAAACAGACACACAGAGCAATGTGCTAGGTCCCCAAACACTCAAGAATTCAGAAACTAGATGGACTGTATTAACTCACAAGAACTGAGGAATATAAGAAAATTAACTTTCAGAACAGCCTGAAGCAGAGAGGGAAACAACATACAGAGCAAAACTAAAGGAAAGGAAGAGGGATGCCCACACAGGCTAGCTCAGCTCAGACTGTCCCATGGTGGCTGACTGTGAGCTAGCCAGCAGGCAAAGGACAGAGACTGGGGTGCCAAAAGGACTACAGAAGGGGTATTTGTGGCAGGGTGTGGGGGTTTGAATATAATTGGCCCTCGTAAGCTAATAGAAGGGGTGGCTTTGTTGGAATGGGTATGGCCTTGGTGGAGGAAGTGTGTCACTGTGGGGGCGGGCTTTGAGGTTTTCTATGCTCAAGATACTGCCCCCTGTCTGAGACCATTTCCTGTTGCCTTCTGATAAAGATGATGCCAGAACCATGTCTGCCTTCACACTGCTATGCTCCCCACCATGATGATAATGGACTGAACCTCTCAGACTGTAAGCGAGCCACCCCAGTTAAATGTTTTCCTTATAAGAGTTGCCGTGGTCATGGTGTCTCTTCACAGCAATGGAAACCCTCACTAAGACACAGGGTCTGTGTATTGTTCTATTGCCAGGAGAGCTGAGAAGCATGGCTAGGACGCTGGCCCGGGGAGCAACAGAGGTCAGAGTTAAGTAAAGAGGGAAGAGCCAGACGTCAATGACAGGTCAATGTGAAATTCTGCTTTACCTGGGAGACAAAAGAAATGTGAATAAAGTCCGGGTGTGTACAGAAAGTGGCAAAGGTCTGTAATTTGAGGGAGAAGCTGTAAACACTCAGAAACTGCTGACTCTCACCCCATTCTGAAGTTCGGGAGGAGCTGACTCCAATCAACGACATGGACTCCAAACAGGAAAAAAAAAAAAAAAAAAAAGAATTTCCAAGTAACAAGTAACTCACTGACTGCTGAATTATGCAGACTCCAGGGTTTTTGTTTGTTTTTAGATTTTTGGGGTGTTTGTTTGGTTTGGTTTGGGGGGGCGTGTTTTGTTTTTCAAGAAAGGGTTTCTCTATGTAGCTTTGGAGCCTGTCCTGGACTAGCTCTGTAGACCAGGCTAGCCTTGCACTCACAGAGATCCACCTGCCTCTGCCTCCCGAATGCTAGGATTAATGGCATGTACCACCATTGCCCAGCTAGACTCCAGTTCTTAACAAGAACAAAAATTATTTTATCAAGTCATATTGGGACATGCTACAAATCCTACTATGGAATAATGCTCTTGTATACTGGTTTAATAAAAGGCTGATTGGCCAGTAGCCAGGCAGGAAGTATGGGCGGGGGGAGCAGGCTATGAGAATGCTGGGAAGAGGAAGGGCGGGGTCTAGAGAGTCACCAGCCAGACACAGAGGAAGCAAGATGTCAAGACAGAACTGAGAAAAGGTGCCAAGCCACATGTGACATTTTTTTTCATACACTAGTTAAGTTTTAACACTAGTGCTTCACAATATACCCTCCTGAAACACCATACCACACATCAGTTTTTTGTGTGTAAGTATATATAGTATGAGCACATGTGTATATGTACGCACATCCATGAGTGTGAGCACGTATGGAGGTCCAAAGTTGATGTCTGTGTCTTCCTCAATTGCTCTCCAATTACATATACCGTAGCAGGGTCTCTCCGTAGAACCCAGAGTTCTCTGGTCAGCTAGTCTGGCTCTGTTGCTGGCTCCTGGGAATTCCTGTCTCTGCCTCCCATGCCTGCCCAGCCTTTGAGTGGGTTTTAGGCATGTGAATGCTCCATTCTCTAACCTTCCTACCATGTGCTTTACCCACTAAGCTCCCCAGCCTTGAAAATGGAATTTAAAGAGAACAAAGCTAAACACAAAACTTAAGTTCTGAGTAAAGGACGCACATGCAATAAATTATATATAATTTTGCACATGAATACAAAATTCCTTCACTAGGTGGTCATCATGAACACCAACAAGAATGTAAAACCTGCCCCTGCCATTATCCACACTCCATCTCAGTGGCTCCCATCCCTGGCTTAAAGTCTCCTGACCACCTTTCAAAGAATCAGTGCCCATCCATGCCTTCCTACCAGGACTATAAGCTAGAACATTCAGCTGGCGTGTCAGCAGGCTAAAATCCCACCAGCAGACTTGTGGACAGTCATGGACCCTGCTCTGGCGTTTCAAGTAACATACAATTTTTAACTTTAGGATTGCAGAAAAGAGGACAGCAGAAACGAGAATTCTGGTCCATGATTTAGCTGGAAGATCTGTCCCTGCTCAGGCTGCTGGACTGCAGATGCTCTTGGCCTCCTGCCTCTCCTCTTGGTACACATTTATCATTACACTGGTGGTTTAATGCTAACTGTAATGTATGCTAAGTTGATAGCCAACAATACTTTAATCTTACAAAAAGGACCCCATTTTCCACACCTTGCCAAATCTGAATCATCTGTATCCATTTCTCAGAAAGTTCGTTTCCTTTCCATAAAATAGGGCCAGAAATAAACTGCATCAGCCAGAACTTTCAACGTTTTTTTCTTCCCCCTGAAAATACATTTTTGAGTGACATTATCACAGAAGGATCAGAACTTAGTTAAATGTGGTAACTATTTATTTTATAGCCATCATTCTGAACTTGGCAATTATATGATTCAAAATATAATAAAGGTATCACAATAGCTGAGAACTCATGTTGCAAAAGCTCATTAAAAATAATCTTTGCTGAGGCTGCCATGGTTATTCAGGAAGTAGTATTTGTGTGTTCCTAACCCCAAGCTAATAAAGAGCCAGGGGCAGTGTCTTCCCGGCAGGCCTGCATTCCTGGGCCAACGACCTTCAGTATCGGCAAAGCAAGCTTTACTGCAAAGAATGTGGTGATTTTGGAGACTGTTTTGATTTGGTTTGTGTTTTTGTTTTTTGCATTGTTTTGTTCTTTTGAGACAAAGTCTGACTTGTAGTCCAAGTTAGCCTAAGGCTCACTCTCTCTCTATATATATATACATATATAATCCCAAATTAGCCTGCAACTCAAGCAATCCTGCTGCCTTAACCAACCAAGTGTGCAGGTACAGAGATGAGCTACCACAACAGCATCCACAACTGTTTCCAGTTCTTAAGCCTTTTCTGTGGAAACAGTGTGGGGGACAGATGACTGGCTGACATTTCTAGATCCAAATCCTCCACTAATCTTTTAACTTCCCCAGTGAAGAGCCAGACACCGTTACTAGCTCACATGAAATTACTGGATGAAGTTTAACCTATTTTCTGAAAGAAAAAATAAAGCAGAAGGGGCCTCCCTGCCCCTCACCCTGCCTCTGCAAAGGCATCCATTGGTTCTTTGGCCAAAGATATCTTTCCACAGAGCCCCCTTTAGACACTAAGTGCCTGGGGATGTGGGTCTGGAAGACACTATAACCCTATCTAAATCCTACCTAGAATCTCACCCACAAGGCCCTCCTTTCCCTCCTTACACTCAACATACCAACTACACCTCTACAGAAGGCACTTGCTGAAAATCAAAATCCTATTCAACACATGGTTCTCAAAGTAAGATCATACCCAGCATCTCCCCATTTACGCATTCCTGACACACGCATGGTGCTCACACACCCCTTCTCTTGAGCATGATGCCCAAGGACAGGAGCCACATGGGATCCCCTTTTCCTTCCACAGTCATGGCTCCCGAGGAAGGCAGCAGTGTCTGTGAGTGGTGTCCTTAGTTCAACTCTGAGGCCGCCATTTCTCTCTCATTTCAATGCCTCCTGCTAAGGGCCTTGTCCCTCAGACTCAAGCTCTTTGGAAGCCAAATTTGCCTCTTCTTTGGTGTTTCCAAGAGACCCATCAGACAGGAAGGATTTTGGATTCCCAGCTCTCAAGGGGTCAGGTCATATTGTCAGATGAAAAGGATGACACACAGAGGTGCTCAAACATGGAAAAACACGTCTGTGCTCCCACTGAGCCCCGAGAGACACAGCTGCCTCAAGTTTGCTTTTCCTTCTCTCTCTCTCTCTCTCTCTCTCTCTCTCTCTCTCTCTCTCTCTCAAGAGCTGGATGGAGCTATGAAAAACTCAGCATCTGCAGAGTTGGGGAGCAAGCCACCACATGCCCCCCCCAACAGCACCCACCACCAAAGGACATCTACTGACACAGACGCCAAGCTCCCAAAGCTTTGTGCTCTCTTATTCAAGAGGGAGAGTAAGGTTCCCCAGGAATTCCAGAGTAACTAGGCTCATGGGAATGCAGTTTTTCATCTTCTTCCAAAACAGCAACTGATGGAAAACTCAAGGAAGAAAGCCAAAAGGAAAGACAGGGCCTCTACACTGCACCTGCCCACAGCTTCATCTCCTGCTCATTCTCTGCATGTTACCATGTTGACAACAAACAGCAGAAACCGTGGGTGATGACGGTCACCTATGGTGACAAAAGTCCTCAATCAATGTGAAGGAAACGAAGACATGCCCATAAGTTTCTAGACCGTTCTCATTTCACCAGGAAAAAAAACTTAAGGTTGGCAAAACAATGAAAAGGAAACATGGCCAGATCCATTTCCCCATCGCTAAAATAACCAAGACCACTATTTTTCAGGAAAGAATTTACATCCAAATAATTTTTTTTAAACTGCAAAAGAACCAGTATAAAAAAAGCCACAACGACTATTTGACATCAGACAGTAACATCCCAGATATTCAATCATTTAATTCAAGGGTCAAGTTACTTGGAGAAGCATAAAGTAATAAAACGTTCCCTTGAACCATTACTAAGGAAAGCAGAATGTTTACATACTCTACTGACTTCTCTGTGTGTTGGTCACATTCTCTCTCTCTCTCTCTCTGTCTCTCTCTCTTTGTCTCTGTCTCTCTCTGTGTCTCACACACACACACACACACACACACACACACACACACGAGAGAGAGAGAGAGAGAGAGAGAGAGAGAAACAGTATTAATGGGAGCTGGGGATATCACACAGCAATTAAGAACACTTGCTGCTGTTCACCTCTAGCAGTTCCCAGTACCCATGGCCAGCAACTCACAATGTCTTCTAACTCTAGCTCCAGGGAATCTAATGCCCTCTTCTGGATTCTGTAGGCACTGCACTCAACATGCACATTCCCATACACAGACACACACAGCTACATTTAAAAACACAAAAAAAAAAACACACACACACACATTTAAACATAAAGACTCAGAGTTTTTGCAAAGGTACCTTCATAACCAACAGTCAGCTGAACATACTTTGAAGTCATGAGACAAAACTAGAAGTGGGTGGTCACCCAGCATGTACAGGATAATGGCCAGTGGAGGACACAACGAGAATTTTATCATCTCTACCATCCTTCCAACGAGAATTTTATCATCTCTACCATCCTTCCAACTAAAAACTAATGTTGTCCCATCTCAGACAATTAATTGACCGTTTCATTCTGGGGTACAGGGGACCAGGCTTTTGCTTAAGCAATTTTCCCCCCTAGAAGTCCACACTCTCCAACTTTCCAGTTTCAAAATGCCAAAAACAATCTTTCTGCCTTAAGGGCAGGAGACTGGGGGGGGGGGGGGTATCTCTTTCAAGTTAGTCATACCATTAGCTCTTGCAGCAAGGCACAGTTTATTGGTCAACTTCCAAAGAAACATCCAACATGTGATTGCAAACATACAAAAATCCTCCTTCATTTAAAATATGTGATGTACGCTTTGGGGGTGGTTCTGTGTACACCCCAGTGCAGGGGGCGTCCTGGTGTTCCCATCAGAGGGCACAAAGATGCCCAGCGGACTTCAACCATCAGGAGACAAGTACCTAACAGCCTTCAGCTTCCGTGAGTTGCATGGGGAATACGTCACGGCACCCATCCCCACCTTATACACTGTTCTTGGTCCTGCCAAGAATAGTCTGATTGGGGTCATTTTCACAAGAGCAAAGAAAGATGAAAAGGAAACAGGACAGACAATGAGTAATCCACGGACAACTGCCCCCCCCCCAAAAAAAAAACCACAAGGAAAAAAAACAACCTGGAAGATCATTTCCATGTGTTGAGATGAACGTTGCTATTAGGCATGGAAAAGAACTAGTGGGAATGCTGATAAGCTGAACCACTCCCTCCTCTGTAAAGAATAGACAGAGCCAAAGAACAGGGGATAGAATTGCTAGGGAACTTGGTAAAACAAGCGCTCTCTCTCTCTCTCTCTCTCTCTCTCTCTCTCTCTCTCACTCACTCACACACACACACACACACACACACACACACACACACACACACACCACAAATGCAACTAATGCAAATGGTTTAATCTATAGCCCAGTCAAACTAGAAAATACTGAAAATCACTTTCATATACATGTGTAAAAAGACAAAGATTCCATATCCCCTATCGCTAGGAGTCTGCATCTGGGTCACCCTCACCGAGTCCTGAAAGTTTTCATTGCTCTAGGCTTCTAGGTCATCCCAGAGTTGTCCCCAGATTCAAGATGTCTCCCCATCCACCCCCAACCCGATCACTCCTGTTCCCATCCCTACACCCTTCCGGCCCCTCCCTACACCCAATGGCAATGTCCATTCTATAACTGACCATCTCCTGGAACCAGGCAAGACTTCCAGTGGAGGGACTGGGACACTAACCCAGCCACAAACCCTTGGACCTACAACGTCTTGCCTACAAGATGTGCTGGGGTAAAAATGGCACAGAAAATGTGGGAATGGTAATCTAATGACTGGCCCAGCTGGAGACACACACCCTGAGAAGGAGCTCACCCCTGAGGGCCAGGACCCAGAGGCAGGATACCCCAGAGACCCAGGATAGAACCAAGCATCTCTCTCTCTCTCTCTCACACACACACACACTCACACAGTCAATGATATAATTCCTAATCACACTCTGCTATCCTCATCGATTGGTGCCTAGCCCAGCTGTCATCAGAGAGACTTCATCCAGCAACTGATGGAAACATATGCAGAGACCCACAGCCAAACATTAGGCAGAGCTCTAGGAATCCTGCAGAAGAGGGGGAGGAAGTACTGTAGGAGGCAATGCACCATAAGAAAACCCACAGAACCAACTAACCTGGGCTCATAGGGGCTCACAGAGACTGAACGGGCAGCCAAGGAGCCTGCATGGGACCAACCTAGGCCCTCTGCATATATCTTCCCATTGTGTAACCTGGTCTTCTTGTGAGATACCTAAGAGTGAGTTCAGGGACTGTCTCTGACTGTATTGCCTGCTCTAGGGACCTAGTCCTCCTACCAGACTGCCTCATCCAGTCTTCATAGAAGGGGAGGTGCCTAGTCTCACTGCAACATGATAGACCATGGCTGGCTGATACCCACGAAGTCCCATTCGTATCTGAAGAGAAACAAAGGAGGAGGAGTGGAGGTGAGGAAGGAGGGAGAGAGGAGACAAGGGAGGGGAAACTTTGGTTGGGATGTAAAAAAAAAATAAATTAAATTTTTTTTCAAAAGACAAAGATTTTCATCTACAGTTCTCTTTCAACATAATGAATGGGATCACCGGTTAATTGTTCTCCTTTTTCACACTGATTACATTTTCATTCTAGATAATTTAGAAATGACTTACAATGACAGCAGAAAAAAAAAAAAGAACAGGCAGTTGAAACCTGTCAATCAAACTGAGCATACAGATCTAATAAACAGCATTTATTATTTCAGTCAATTTCTCTGTGACAGTAAGCATTTTCTACAAAACCATTTCCTCCCTTTAAAGGTGAAGAGGTTTAAGTTTATCCCCCCAAGAATGCTATACACTGAATCCCTAACCCCCAGGATCCTATTTAGAAACAGAATCACTGCCGATGTATTCAGTTAATATGTGATGGGGGGGGGGGGGGCTCCTAATCTCCTATGAAGAGTGTGCTGGTTAGTTTTATATCAACCTGACACAAGATAAGAGTCATATGAGAGACCGCAACATCAGGTAAGAAACGACCTCCATAACACAGGCTGTAGACAAGGCACTATTCTCTTAGTGGTTGATGTGGGAGGGTCCAACCCACTGAAGGTGGCATCACACCTGTGGGCTGGTGGATGCTCTAAGAAAGTAGGCTAAGCAAAACAACAACAAAAACAAAAACAAAACAACAACACAACAACAAAAAAAACAGTAAGCACAGAAACTGGCACCGGGATAATGGAGAATTGCTGTGACAGACCTGGCCATGTTTCGGGGTGGATTGTAGAAGGACTTTGGAGCTTTGGTCTAGAAAAGCCATTGAGTGTTCAATGCTTGGTGAGCTGTTCTGTAGGAGCATGAAGACAGGAGTGTTGAGAGAACTCCAGATGACGGAGGCCTGGCTTGTGAAGCTGCCAAGGAAGCAAGGGCTGTTTGATAGCTTAAATTAAGAACACGTGGTTCTGGTCAGCTGGGGCTGAAGAAATCAGCTGTGATTAACAAGAAGCGACCAGCATCACTGAGGTGAGACCTTCTAGGATGTGTTTCCTCAGGGTCAGCACACAGAAGCCGTGTTGTGTGACCAAGGCTGTATGTACCTAGTGCTGGCAACTGAACTCTGTCATGTCGAAGAGTCTCCCAGGTGGTACTGGTTTTGAAGGCATGAAGAGGTCATGGGGAGCAGCTGAGGCTTGGCACTGTGAGAGGCTGGAAGAGGCCATTGGTGAAGGTGCAGCCTCAATGGCAGTGGAAGCCCCAGGACGGAAGGGATCAGAGAGAGAAACTGAAGCTTTTCTTCAGTGGAAGGGTAGAGTCCCTAAGGAGAGCCCAGGAGAGAATATTAGAAAAGATCCAGCTCCCAGCACTTTGGAGAGCCCAGTTCCGAGGAACTATGGCTAGGGACAGCAGCAGCAATGGAGTGGAGCCAGCCTGAGCCTATGAGATAAGCTGTGTGGACTGTGGCAAAGCTTCTGGAAGAGCCCAGAAGATTCTGACTGAATCCCAGACATTGGACTCTTGAGTTATTTATACTGTTTATCTGAACTAAGGTTTCTATTGCTGTGAAGAGACACCATGACCATGGCAACTCTAACAAATGAAAAACATTTAACTGAGGTGGTGGCTTACATTTTCAGAGGTTCTGTCCATTTTCATCATGGTAGGGAGTGTGACAGCCTGCAGGCAGACATGGTACTGACTACATCTTCATCAGAAGGCAACAGGAAGTTGACTGTCTCAATGGGCACGGCTTGAGCATATGAGAGACCTCAAGCCCACCTCTACCGTGACATACTTCCTCCAAGAAAAACACACCTATTCCAAAAAAGGCTACACCTCCTAACAGTGACACCCCCTATGAGTTTATGGGGGCCAATTACAGTCAAACTACCACACTGTTGGAGTTAGATTTTGCTTTGATTTGAATGTGACTGTGCCCTGGTGCTTCCCCCTTGGAAGAAAAAAAAGACAGGCCAGTAAGCAACACCCCTCCATGGCCTCTGCATCAGCTCCTGCCTCCAGGTTCCTGCTCTGTGTTGAGTTCCTGTTTCAATGTCATCGATGATGAACTGTGATGGAGAAATGTCAACAAAACAAACCCTCTAGCCTGCAAGTTGCTTTAGGTTATGATGTCTCATCCCAGCAACAGCAACCCCAAGACAAATGACTTCTTTAGGAAAGGAGAAAGTGTAGACACGGATAGACAGAAAGCACAAGGCCCTGTGAAGACGCAGCAGAAACCGGACAGTACTGAGATGAGCAATGATACACCTCAGTCAATGAGAAGACTGGCATGGAACGGACCCTCCCACCATGGTCCTCAAATGCACTCAGTCTGGACCTGACCTCGCACAGCTAGACATGAGAGCTGAGAGAAAGCACACTCTTCATGGGGCTGGGGGCTCCATGTGTGTGTGCTTCAGCAGCACGGGGGCAGGAAGAGTATGCCACGTGAAGGCTCTGCACGGGACCCCCACACCTTCCTAACTGTTTGGCTTTGGATGGGCAGTCCTCATAGAATCAGTCTTCTTGTTCTCCAAAATCCCCCAGCCTTTCCTTCTCCCTCTTCTCCCTAGTGACAGTGGTGTGTTTACCTCCCTGCCCAGGCCTGGGCTCAAGGCCACAGCTGGCCTGTCCTGGATGTACCCATCCACTCTCTCACAGCTCATGTATGGATGTGGTGGTGGCCAGATTCAAACAGGGACACGACTGTCCTGTGCCTTTAGGAGCAGCTCAGCCACACAGCAAGAGATGGGGTCTCTCTAACTATAAGATGGAAGAAAGTAACCAGGAAGCTGGGCCAGCATCCCTAGAATGTTACAGGCCAGCTGTGAGAAAGCTCACTGAGAGCCTGTTCTTTAAGCTGCTGTGTTGTTGAGTTTCCCTGATAGCAAATTAGTCTTCTACCCCAGCAGAGCATCAGGGACATCATTCATTTCAAAACCATGCATGGTATGGACAAATAAATGGCACAGAGCCGAGAGATGGCTCATTTGGTAAAGCTGATCTCTCCAACCCATGCTTTAAAAAAGAAAAGGGGAAAAAAAAAAAAAGCAGGCATGGTGGTGTACATTTGCCATCCTGGCACCAGAGAGGCAGAGACAAGTCAGACCATGAGGCTCACTAGCTAAACTGTCTAACCTACTCTGTGACTTCCAGGCCAAGTAGGAAAGGCTGCCCCAGAGAATAAGGAAGACTAGTATGTTGATCTCTGGTCTCCACAGGCACATCCACAAATATCAATACGCGCACATACACACACACACACACACACACACACACACACACACACACACACACACACGTGCATCCACAGACAGAGAGAGAAAGAGAGATAACCAAATAAATCTTTGGTAGAAGCAGTAACTCAACTTCTATAGGAGAAGTTCAAGGTTCAGGAAGACAGTAACCATGATACCTTCAAAGAGAAGACATTTGACAATTTTGCTGTTAAATTCTGCTTTAAACTCTGTGGGATTCTGAGATTCACTCTTCTGATACATTCCATCTTTCTAATTCGAAAACGTTAAAAGAGTAATTCAGGATACTACTCTGAAAGATGATCACATTAATATGACTTTCAAAAAGATTTCCACGACACCTAAGACAAAGCTGCCCAAAAGTCTCTCATCCCTTCCTTAGGAGGCATCACCATAGAGGAGAAAAAAAACCCTCCAGACTTGGGAAATGTCTGAAAAATCACTAGAGGGATTGAACCTCAACCTGGGAAACAGTGGGGCTTTAACTTACGTTTCCCACACACATACCCATGAAGGACATCCCAAATGGTTAGAATAGAGAAAACGTCCCTTCAAAGACACACGTTCAATACTGGGTGTTCTTGCTCACACCTGTCACCCCCGCCCTGATGCTGACACAGGAGAACTGCCTTGAGTTTGAGACCAGCCTGGGCTACAGAGTTAAGACCCTCTCAAATGAGCAGATGCTACTGAGCATGGATGTGTCACTACTAGAGTGTGGGTGGTGAGGTGACAGGTCTCCCTTGCCTCATTCCACAGTAGAGGAAGCATGGTTCCATTCCTTTCTGGTTCAAACACTGACATGTTCTTTTCTGTAACCTCAGACATTTGCCTTTTAAGTTGGTTTTCCAGCGAAAGCTTTCGAAGAACACCAGTCCCTCCCATGACAAACCTGTAGACCCTGTCCACCTGAAGGTAAGAGCAGCTTCTGCACTTCCAAGTCAGAGCTCAAGGAGCACATATGTTCCTGGATTTGGACATATGTTTCCATTTACACTGCTGTCATATATACGCATCCTCAAAGGGTGATAAATATTAGCAAATCTTTTAAGAATGAAAGTCCTGTAGGACAGTGTGGGCTGTATTCTAATTTGGCTTTTAATGTGTCTGAATCACAGGCATGTCTAAAAGCTCTTCCCAGCTCTCTCTGAGATAAAGAAGAGTGATGAGGTAAGAAGCCCACCCCACTCCCACAGCCCCATCCCCTACCCCCACATCCCCTTGTGCCCCAGAGAGCTCCTGACTGGACTATTGCTGTCAGCTAGAGGCAGATCTGTGAGCACAATACTAGGCTTCTCTGGTCTCTCCTAGTCAGCTGGTCACAGCTCACTACTCAGGAACCGAACATAATCTGGACATAACCGGTGTCCCTATAGTAACAACCAGGGCTTCAGTAGCTTACAAGGCCCTGCTCTGGAGGTCCAAAGCAGGGGTAGAGGACCAATGACTTTGTCCCTACTCTTTGGCCAGTACATCATCATTAGATATTTAAAACTTAAACCCCTCTTTTTATGCATTTGTGTGTGTGTGTGCATGTATATGTGTGTTCATGTGCATGAATATACATGTGTATGCATATGGGAGCCAAAGTACAACCTTACCTGTCATCCCCATCTAGCTCCTTTGAGACAGCATCTCTCCCTGGCCTGGAGCTCATCAATGAGCCTATACTGACTGGCCAGGGAGCCCCAGGGATCTGTGTAGCTCTGCTTCCCGGGATCTGGCATGACAAGAGCCCACCACCATGGTTGGCTTTTTTGTACTTGGGTTCTGGGGATCAAACTCTGCTCTTCAAGATCCCCTTGCAAGTGCTGTATTGACTGAGCCACCCCTTACCCCAGCCCAAAACTTCAACTCCATTTAGAAAGCTCTCCCTGGTGAAGGAATGCTCTCTATCACATGGGATCATGAACCTCACCTAATACAAGGCACCCTAAATGTTTGAGTACAGAGACTGTCCACAGTTGGGTTTCTTTGCCTAGAAGGCCCTTGCAAACCCACTCCTGCTGTGAATCCATGTGAGCATGTCACCAGGTGCCACACGGTCCTCAAAGGAGGCGGCACACTTGTCTGGTTGGTTTTGGTCTCTCCAGCATGGCAGCCTAAGGCAGGTAAATAAACACTTTCAAAATGAAGAAACGATTTGAGTCCCAGATGTGAGGAGGTCTGTGTTTAAAACCCTTGGATGGAAAACACAGATGAATGATGAATTTGACACCCCACCCCTACCCCGCCACCATAAGTAGACTGCACCAAAGTCTACCAAAGACAAGAGAATAAAGACTTCCTGATGGCTTCTCTCCAGTATTGCTTAACGTCATGAACAGCCCCAGCTTCTCCTGCCATGGCTGCCTCTCCAGACATGCTCTCTGAATCAAACACAAAAGGGTGTGTGTGCAATAAAACAAGGAGAAAGGGGAAGAAAATGGTGGACTCCAGTCCATCTTTTCAAAAGGAAAGGCATCCTCGCCATATGAAAGACTTCCCGAGAAAGGGAACTCAGATTTATCAGCCAACGTTCCTAATTTCTCATCATATTTTCAACTGAACCTGACCATACTTCCCCTTGCTATGTGTGTGACTGGCCCAGCTGGCCTCACTGAAGGTCAGAACATTCAGGGACAGCAGAGACAGAATGGACAGGATGGCTGACCAACTCAAGAGATAGATCCCTTGTACTGGTTACAGACCCTACCCCAAGTTCTGCTCACCAGAAAGATGGACAGCCTTTCTGGACACCTACCCACATCTAGGCTAGACATGACTTGGGTGGGAAAAACCGAAGCATGCCAAAGCAAATGGACAGGACAGGTCTGTATTGATCTGGGTATGAGAAATCAGCCCGTCATCTTGGGTGGAGCTGCGGACACAAGGCTATTTTTCATATATCCCGAAACCAGAAAAAAGTAAAATGTCACTCACCTTTTGAAAAAAGTCTTCCCCGCTTCTGCCTTTTCCTTCAGCTGCAGCTGTAAACAAATAAGAAAAAAAAATGTGTACATTTAAAATACTGTCTTCATTTCAGTGTATATATTCAAAACCCTCAAGTACCAGGGCCATGAACACAAAGATAAAAACAGCACTACACTGGCCTCATCTGGGATACAAAACTAATGAAGCATGAGATACAAAATCTCATCAATTCCACGGCTTTGGATTAAGTGAGGACCCACACGTCTCTGTCTCCACACTGAGATGAAAGTGGCCCTGCCCTTCCACAGTAACACCACGGCAAGAATGACCTCAGTGATGAAAGACATTATGCTCCCCACACTTCCCATCTGTAATGGATCCCAGGCATCTGGGCACATCTAGCATAGCCCATTTCTATGAGCTGGTTAAGTTTTATGCTCATGCTAACTGCAGTTTGCAGGCAGGAAAAAATGTCAAGACTATACTGGATCTTTGGCTAGAACTAACTGAATGCAGAGACTTGGAAAGTTTGAGTTATCTTTAAGTCCTATTAATTCACTGATCATGTTTATGTCTTACCTAACATCCTTCCGATTATTGGGGTGACACCTTTGGTGATGTATTAACTTAGCCTCCACCAACCCCAACTGAAGAATGTCCTCAGATAGGGTCTGAGACTACAGCAGAGACTCCCCACTTTGATGTAACCCACCTACCAATACTTCCACCCAATGCCCTGGAAAAGGTACCTTGGTAACAGGTGTTTTGTTCTGTAAACTAAAAGAACTTCATAAACCATTTTCTTGTAGGAACATGTTCCTTGGGGCAACCTGAATCCATGTTCCCAGGCTAAGTCACTCACCTTCGGCTTGAGAATAAACGTATTCTCTTTGAGGTGAGGGCTATGTTTCATGTCAATAGCTTACATGACTAAACGCTGTACTGGGACCTCAGACAATCTCTCCTCACTACTTTAGCCCCCTCCCCCATTCACTCCACAAGGGGAAACGAAGCAACATAAGACCAAGCAATGATGGCAGAGGCGAAGGCCAGCAGCCAACTTCCTGTGAGATGAAGGGATGGTTGCAGCTAGAACACAGTGCCCTATACACTACGTGGAAGATGGAGAGGGAGTTACAGCTAGAGCCCCGGCCCATCTATAGGCAGCCAACAAAGAGGAAGCCCAGGACCCCACCTGTCCTGAAACATCCGGTGACGTGTAGACATTTCAACCAGCGGCGTGTGGTGGTGAGTGAAGAACTTGAGGTGGTAAAGGGACCAAGCGAACAGCACACAGTTGTCACCATCCCAAGCTGAATCTTTCCAATGGAGATTCAAGGATGGAGCAGTAGTGGACCAGACAGGTGAAGTCTCAGAAGCAGGAATACCAGCTCCTCAATGTTAAAGCCTAGCAGATATGGTGACCCAAACACCTGCTCTGTGTAGCCTGTTTGTATGTGTTTGTGCACTAATGTGCATATGTGTATATGCACACACACACACACACACACACACACACACACACACACACATGTTCATTTTACCATTCATGCACATGTGTAAAGTGCATATGGATATGTATGTGTGTATTCAGGCATTAGTATTTGTGTATGAGGGTATGTGTGTATATATGTGGATGTGTGTACAGATGTATACATATGCACATGTGTGTCTACGTTTATGTGCATGTGGAAGAATGTGTGTGTTCACATGTATGCACCCACATTACTTTGTCAAAATGACTAAAGGAGTAAGAAATGGGATGGATCTATCCCTTAAGAATGACACCTATCTCTGGGTGGTGGTGGCGCAAACCTTTAATCCCAGCACTCGGGAGGCAGAGGCAAGTGGATCTCTGTGAGTTCGAGGCCAGCCTGGTCTTCAGAGTGAGATCCAGAACAGGCACCAAAACTACACAGAGAAACCCTGTCTCAGAAAACAAAACAAACAAAACAAAACAAGAATGACACTTGTCATTACGTTTTGACAAGCACTGCTGTTACTCTGACAGGCAGAAAAAAACAACTGATAAAATTTAAATTCTTCTTGTATCAACTCAAATTTCACAACCACAGATGTGTAAGTGCTGATCTTCATCAACATGCTTTTATCAAAACAACAAAACAGAATGCATGTTTCTGGGATTTCCAAAGACAATCAGAGGGAAAAAAAAAATGAAAACACAAGCTAAGAAGAAATAAAAATATTCTATGTAGAGTGTGGTAGGGTTGAAATAATAGAAGAAAGAGGCCCATGTCCTAGTCTCTGGGACTTGGAACTGTGTGATCTTCAATAGCAAGAGGGAGCAACTGAGATAAGCAACCGGAGAGAGGAAGAGTGCCCTGGGTTATCCAAACAGGCCAAAGCCACCACATCCTTATGATGATGAAGCTGGGGGGGGGGGGGGGGGTCAGAAGGCAACATGACAGCGTGACAATAAAGAAGATGGGAAGAAACAAACACAGAGATCAGAAGAGAGACAGATCTGAAAGAGGATGTGGGAGCCACAAGAGAAAGAATATATGTGGCTTCCAGAATTGGAAGTCAAAGAAAGGCCAGATTCCTACAGCCTTTGGGGTCGATGCGGGGCTTGCTAACACCTTACCTTCAGCCCAGAGAGATCCACTGCAGACTTCTAGCCTCAGAACTGTGAGATGACAAATGTAAACTGTGCTGGGTCACTAGAATGGTGGACATTTGCCACATCAGCAACAGACACTAATCGTGGAAGCCAATCCCTTTCTACTCCCTTTCTGTACCAATCCCTCACAGTCAATGCAGTCCAGCAGACACTGCCACAGAGAAAGCCTCTGTGCTTTACTCTCTGGAGTAAACTGTCTCACTTGGAGAGATGTCAATACTAAAGCACTGAAAGAAGTAAAATCGAATTCCAAACAACTGGTCAACCCCAGCTGGAGGGTCTGAAGGGTTTCTTCCAGCAGGATAAAACCGACATGCACACCGAAGGACATAAACCGAACAGCAAATGTCTTGGAGACATTGCAGCTGAGCCAGCTCTTGAACAAAGTCCTTACTTTAGGTTAAAAATAGTTGAAGAGGGATGTGCTCACTGACACCTTCATGGAAATAAGCAAATACAGCAAGATTTGAAAGAAAACTTAGTGACATTCAAGAGTTCCCTTAGGGAAGAAATATTTAGCATCTCCAATATTTTCAAAAGTCCTTTGACTGGATGAACTCCTTCACCACAAGAATCTGCAAGTGTCAACTCCCTGATGCAAAGGCCTTCTACTATAGATGTTCCCTTTAGGATGCTACTCTAATCAGGACAATGCTGTGAAATAATCCTTCTGTACAATGTAAAAATTTGTTGCTTTCATTGTTAATGAAAAGATGACTGGCCGATAGCTAGGCAGAATTTTTAGGGCAGAGAGAATGTTGAGAAGAGGAAAGGCAAAGTCTGAGGAGTCATAAGCCAGATGCAGAGGAAGCAGGATATGTAGAAAATGAGGTAACAAGCCATGAGCCATGTGGTAGAACTTAGATTTAAAAAAAAAAATGAGTTAATTGAAGTTGTAAGAGCTAATTAGTAACAAGCCTAAGCTATCAGCCAACCATTTATAACTGACATTAAATCTTTGTGTAGTTATTTTGGAGCCAGCAATCCGACAAAAACTCTGTCTACAGGACAAGCTCACCATGTCAGAACCTCAGAGCATATTCAAAGAACAACAAGGAAATTTCTGTAATTAGAACCAAAATACAGTGAACTATGTTCTGGAACTGGGGAGGACCCTAAAATTTAACCAGAAACACATACTGTTAGCATGATTGGGGTTTGACAAGAAACAGCAGATTGGGGAGCCACAATAGATATTCACTGTCATCAAAGATCACTGCCCTTTTTGACTCTGAAAGCTTATATGGAATACCCCCACCCCAGTCTATAAGGCCATAGACAGATGAGTGAGCTGAAGGCACTACCAAGCCCTAGCTATGCCAACTCTTCCCCACATATCAATACCTAGCATAAAGTTTAGTCTATAAATTTAACATAGTAAGATTAACAATTAACAGGTCATCATAAAGTGAGCAACTAAAAATTATACTATAGTTAAATTTATTGGAGCAAATATGATCTGTCAATACCTTATGATTGTACTCAAACCTCTTGGGATGATGGGAACTGTCACAATACCTGTGTGAGATGATAAAGCTGGGTGAATGTTGTGGGCCTTGTCACACAGCTAATCAACATAATCTCTGTTAAACCACAAGTCTACCTGATAACCAAGATGGCAGTCACAAACAGGTGGGCAGTACATATGGTATGGACAGACCAGAACAAAAAGGGGATTATTCACATCCCAAGAAGGGTCATGCCACTTAGACTGGCATGCAATTCAAAATGTAAAACATTATCTGTTTCTAGAATAGCCCATGTAGTATTTCCAGATCACAGTTAATCAGAAATAGCTGAAACTACAGTAAGGGAAGACAACTGTACACGAAAACACAGATGAGCCTGCCTAGTTTTCCTTAAATTCTGATGTGTGAGTTTCCCAAGCTCTCTGGTTTGATTCCTGGTTGCACCACTGTCTCAGATGCCACCATGGGCTCATCTATGTCCAACACTCCTCAAGTATCCGTACTTCAGCCTGAGGGTGCTGGGTCTCCTTGGGGACTTTTACTGACTTTCAAAAACAAAACTATCAAGGCTGCAGATGTCAATCAAGAGAGGCCATGGCCTTCCTGTCTTCTTGTCCCTCAAACGTGAATCCTTCAGAGTTCAAACTGGGCTAGTCCTCCTCCAAATACAGCCTCTACCCTCAGCATGAAAACCCCAAATTCCTCCCAAGAAGTTACAGTTTGAAGGGAGAGGGGTGAGATCAACCTGGAATATTTTTCTCCATGTAAACTCAGACATTTGACATGCTGAGCCCATAGACCCGGGGAAGAACAGAGATGGTTACTCTCAGTCCACAAATATCTGGGTCCTGTGCCAAGGACAAGAAACAGCCATGTCCCGACCCCTTATTCAGCTTACACCCCTGACCATGTAAGAACCACAGCCACCCAACCACAGAGGCAAAACCAGAATCCTAATTCGGCTCTAGCAACAACCTTCCCAAAGACCTTTGCATACCCCCAATGCTGTCCAGATTCAAGTTTACAGCAGTTTGATTATTTCTCTTCTTGTAACAGAAGCTACGTCCTTCTGCTTTGTCCCCCCCAGGGGAGCAGGGCAGCTACTGCTGGCTGTGGTGAGGAAAGAGGACTTTGGGAGGACCACCAGAGAGCTGGATTCCAAGAGAAAAATAAGAAACACAATACTAGCTTGACCCAAAGCATTTCATTATGTTTGGATGGGGAGCCGCTGCCTATGAAATAAGCCGACCTATGTTCTCTGCTGTGGGGTTGCTCAACCACTGAAGTCTTGTTATAGTCTGTGGGGGAAACCACTCTCCCTTGGGTCTGCAATCTTACACACTAAGACTTCTTTGTCCCTTTCTCCCACAATAGCATGGGAAGTGCATCATAATTTAAGCTTGTATTGTATTTTTTTAAATCACTCTTTACAATCTCTTTATCACTCTTTACATCACTCTGGCATGATGCTCCAAGTTGAATTTTTAAAACCTTGGCTGATTCCTGGCCAACGAAAGTAGCTGCCTCTCTTCCCAACACACACCTCCAGGAATAAATTCCTTTGATACTACTGAAATATGACTGGCTGAATGTACAGATAATGAGTTTCGTGGTTTGAGCTGAACAATTCATTTTTATGTTTGTTAGAATTTCTCCAGGGCTCTGCCAATGTTTTATTTCATATTTTTACCTTGCAAGAAATATGGGATGGCAAATACCCTGCCAATAAAAGCGGCAGAAGTTGAGACAGGTGTAAACTATTACCAGAACTGCCCCCCAACTCCTGAGCGCTCCTGGGTAATTACTGAATTAAATGGGGTGGGATTCTGTTTTAAAGTCTTTGTAGGGCTCAAGAAAACTTCTGTTTAAATATCCTTTTTCTTTCCAACTGCTTTTCTTTCCTAGCATTTGATGCTTCATGGACCTAAGTCTAAAAGTGCAGGGATGAGGAATTTTAGATTTAAAACATAATCTGAAATAGCTTTTAACATTACCTAGACAAAATATGAGACCCAATGAAAGATTAAATTAAAAACAGTAATTGTGGGCCAGCAAGACAGCTCAGTAGGCAAAAGTGCTAGCCACCAAGTTTGATGGCCTGAGTTCGAGTCCTGGAACACACAAGGTAGAAGGAGAGAAAGGTCACAAACAAGCTGTCCTTTAACGTCTACAAGCACACCGTGGTATGCACCACAAAAACATACACACAAAAATATTTTTAAAGAATTGTAAAAAAATTTTTTCAAATATATACATTCCCTTTCCCCAACTCTCAAATGTGTGTGCAAGTGTGTGTTCGAGTATGGGCGAATGCATGCCATACCATGCATATGGAGTCAGAGGACAACCTCAGGGGCCAGTCACTTTGCTTGAGATAGGGTCTTTGTGATCTTTTGCCACTGAGTCTGCTGCACTAACTAGTCTGAGAGTTTCTAGAGATTCTTTGGCTTGCACATAGGTGCACTGAGATTAGAGATGTGCGCTACCATGCCCTGGTTTACACAGGTTCTGAGGATTTGAACTCAGGTCCTTTCACTGCACATCAAAGTACTTTCACTACTAAGCCAACTCCCCAGCCCTGTTTTTAAATCCATTGCATTGATTTTTTTCTGTTTTTGTTTTGTTTTGCTTTGATTTTTGAACACCACCTACTCTAGCATACATACAACTAAGTTGTCTTCTGGTTGCCAGGCAGACAAATGGTTGCTATACAAGAAGCACCATTCTTGTCTAGGCTGTTTATAAAACGTTCACCTGTGACATCACTTTAACTTAGGGACTGAAAAAGTAGAGTCATACATTATGTTTTGGACACTAGCCATTTCCAGAAAACTTCCTTGGGAGTTGGCCAGCTGTACTCAAAGAAGAATGAGGAGATGATGCAGCAAGGCTCGGATGTCGACCTGCATCTGCAGAAACATGCTATCTTGGTAATTCACACCTAGCACTGTGGACGGGTGGCAAAATTTTAGTAAAGTAGATATGAAGCCTATATTTAAAGTGTTTTCCAATGATTAATGTTGTATTTCATTTCAAACCTTAGCAAGAAAAAGCACCATCTGAATGCTGTAGAACTGGCCCCAGCAAGCAGGCAGAGTCTTTGCAGACATCTCCCCCAAAGCTTCCAGCCTGATTCTCAGAGCTTGCTGCAAGCAACTCAACCTCCCCTTCTGCCGAAGGAAACATTGTGTAAGCTTACTGAAACAACACAAAAGAAGAAGAAGAAGACAACACTTTCCTATGGCTAGTGGCTGGGTAAAGAATAGCTCTCTTTCTCTCTTTCTCTAAAACACTGGTTTATTTTTACAGCTAAGTTTCTATGGTCCTGGGACTGGAAAGAGGGTAAATAAGTGCAAGCTGACACTCTGGCAGAAGACCTGAGCTCAGCATCCACACTGGGTGGCTCCCGCCTTCCCTGTGACTCTAACTCTCAGGACTCTGACACCCTCTTCTGGCCCCACATGTACATATGCACATAGCCACACCCATATACACACATGTACACATAATGTAAAGTAATAAAAGCAAATCTTTTTAAAGTTTTTCTGTGGTCACAAATGCAATGAACTGGGCTACCATAACACAAAAGAGAAAGCACAGGGTACAGACTCAGTTTGAGTTCATCCTATAGATCCTCTCAGCCTTCCCTTCTAGGCTACCTCTGTTCCTTTGTGTCAGCCATCGATTTCCAGAAACAGGGACCCCCAGTGCCCACACCAGGATGGGGCTCAGGTAGGAGATGTCCCGCTCTTCCCTGTCCTCTACTAAGGTCTCTCTTACTCTTCCTCCTGTAGCAGCCTGCTTGCAGGAGCCCCTCCTTCAACCCCAACTCTATGCACTGGGGACTCCACCTCTTGATGTAGAGCACAGTCCCCCACTGGACATCTAAGCCTTACCTCCCCGCCCATCACCATTCCTTGGTGTTACACACTGGACCAAAGAATACATTCTACCAGGGGCACCTCCCTCCTCCTCAGCCATTACAGTTCCCTGGCATCCCGAGTGGACAACATCAACCAAAGAATGAAATAGCCACAACAAAGACAAGCCCAGATGTCTACACCAAGAAACACCTCAAACACCGTAACTCCAGATGCATGGATCCCAGTGCAAAAGACCACAAAAATACAAGAAACATCCCTACAGCTTAAATCCCATACTGACGCACACACAGTGATAGTTGGTGACTTGAATACCCGACTCTGTCCAGTAGACAGGTCACTGAGACAAAAACTAAACATAAAAATGTTGGAGTTACATGATATACATCAAATGAGATAACAGTGGATGGGAACTGACAGAGACCCATAACTCACCTAGGAGACATCTACAGAACATTCCATCCAAACACAAAAGAATATACTGTCTTTGGAATAGTTTTCATAGAACTTTCTCCAAAATTAATCACATAAAGCAAACCTCAACTGACACAAGAAAACTGAAATAACACCCTGCATCCTATCTGACCACCACAGATTAAAGCTGGATATCAAAAAAGCATGAACCAAAAATGCCTGAGAAACCCCTAAAGAAATATTCACCCTCCTTAGTCACCAGGGAAATGCAAATTAAAACTACTTTGAGATTTTATCTTCCATCAGTCAGAATGACCAAGATCAACAAAACAAATGGCAGCTGATGCTGGCGAGGATGTGGGACAAGAGGAAAACTCATCCATTGCTGGTGAGAATTCAAACTTGCACATCCCCTATGGAAAGCAATATGGTGGTTCCTCAGGAAGCTGGGAATAGATCTACCTGAAGACCCAGCTGTACACAACCCTTGGGCATGTACTCCAAGTTCTCTACATCCTACTATAGAGACACTTGCTCATCTGTGTTCAGTGCTGATTTACTCATAATAGCAAGAAATTGGAAACAACTTAGATGCCCACAAACTGATGAATGGATAATGAAAACATGGTACATTTACACAATGGACTATTATTCAGTTGTGAAGAAAAATTATATTATTAAATTTGCAGGTAAATGGCTGGAGCTAGAAAAGGCACCGAGTGAGGTGCCTAGACCCCCAAATACAAATACTGTATGTTTTCTCTTATATGTAGATGTTAGCTTTGGAGCTTTCAACATGTATGCTACAACCTGAATAACCACAGTGATTAGGTACATAGGGAGGGACAAAGGAGAGGAGAGGATCTCCTGAGGAATGGGATATAAAAATATGATATTATAGAGAGGCAAAGGGAAACTAGACTAGAAGAATTTACTAGAGGGGTATGGGAGGGAAATGGGTAGAGACAACTAACAGTAAAAGGCCAGTTGTAAAACCACATGGACACCTACTACAGTAGATGCTTCCTAAAATACAACCTTATATAAAATGAATCCAAATGGAGTCGCCAAATAATAGAGGAGACAATGTCCCAACTAGACATCTTATGCCTACAAGTAAAACTTCCATGGGTTGTATCTTGTTGAGTCATTGGCTACAGGGGCACCATGGAAACCTCCAACTAAAGCATGCTATTACCAAGGCTATTAGTTACTCTCCACAACATGCTGGTAAGGCCATATTGCTGAAGAGGACACATACTTATGTCTCTGAACAGGGAGAAGTCAAGCTGGTGTCTAACTACGAGCTTTACCACTATGGACTAGTATTCATGGTAGTAGAAATTAGTCTGTGCCCTGGGGGGGGGGGGGGCGTAAAACACCAATCCGGCTACAAAACCCGTGACCTACAACGGTGACTGGTCTGCAAGATCTGCTGGTGCACTGTGGCACAAATGTTATGGGAGTCACCAACCAGTTTGTACTCATACTTAAGGCTCACTCCACAAGAGGGAACCCAGAGCTGACACTGCTTAAATAGCCAAGAACATTAGACCAGACAGGTCATTGGCCTAGGGGAAAACCTACTACCATACTGCTAAAGTACTATAACATTAAAATAACCTCTGACGTCATATTGCTCTACCTGTAGATCAGTGCCTTGCTCAACCCACATCAGAAAAGACTGTAACAGTGGATGGGAATGAACAGAGACCCATAAACGAACAATGTACAGCGACTAAGAGACTTCAAAGCGCTCAGCCCTAAAGGGATGTTTTCATCAAACCCCTCCTGTCAAGGCTGAGGGAGCTATGCAGAAAAACGGGTAGAAAGATTGTGATACTGAGAGGTGACAGGTGACTCCAAAGAAACAGTGGCTTCCAGTCACAACAGGAGAAATGCACATACTAACTCACAGATACTGTGGCAGCATGCCCAAAAGTCTGCACGGCAAGACATGGACTCCCAACCCTAACCAAGAAGCGATCTCCAACTGACACCCACTTGCAAAGGGAAAATTTGGTTTCCTCTAATGAAGCCTCCCTGGGTCTACAAACCGCATTTCAGGGCAGGCCCAGTACCCAAAAATAGCTGGCTAACACAAAATGAACTCAGTGGTAATGGCTTTTTGCTTCATTTGTTTTGTTTTGGCATTTTTTTTCTTTTTTTCTTTTTAAGCTGAGGATCAAACTCAAGGCCTTGTGCTTGCTAGGCAAGCGCTCTACCACTGAGCTAAATCCCCAACTGCTGGGCATTTTTTTTTCTTATTGGTCTTTTGCTTATTTATATAAGTGTGTGTGTGTGTGTGTGTGTGTGTGTGTGTGTGTGTACAAAGATGTGTTTCTGTGTATACATATGTTAGCAAGCACAGCAAATAAGCACAAACCACAGCTGTCATCTGAGTGGCAGAAACACTGAGTCACTTCTTTGTATCTTTTAGAAAACCATTTCAATAGCGCACATTATTTTTTAGTTGAGAATAAATCAATTTCAAATCTACCTTCCTATTGAAGAGCAAAACAAGTTATTAGCACGTCTGGTTTCTAACTATCATTTCAGCATAGAAGGCAGCCTAGAAAACCTATGAGTCCAGAGACTAGTTGAGGAGGCAGGATAGAGAACACGTATCAGAGGAGCGCAGAGGGTGCCCAACAGCATTGTACCAGACCTGGATCCCAGACCGGCCGGTGCTTTCTAGACTGGCAGTTGCTCACATCTACAGAGGACAAAGGTTTTATGCATCCATGAGAAAAGCATGCATATCCTCCCTAGGCCCCAGTTTTGTGGGAAAGATAGTAAAACAGACAGCCCTTATGCAGAGAACTTCAGATATGCATTTGGAACACATTTGTTTCTAATTTGAAACAAGTTGCCTTGACCTATTAACAGGGTATTGCAAACCAGAAGAAATATCTTATACTTCATCCCATTAAACAGCCGTCCACATAAACTCTTAAATGGTTTTATGGCTGTAGGTTGGGCCAGACATTAAGGAAATGATCATCAATGCTACATGCTTTATTGAAACTGCTCTGATACTTCCTGGGATCCCCAACCAGACCAACAAGGCCCTCTTCAAAATGTCCCCAGGAGTTTAAGACAGCTAGAGCCTGGGTTTCATACTGTTGATTCCCACCATTTGGAAATGGTTTTTGTTTTAGCCCTGTGGAGCCTGGGGCTGTCCTTGCTACTTGAATCTTTCTAGTCCGTGTTGGATAACAGAAAAGTGACTTGTTATTCCCCAGAGCACTGCTGTACAATGAAAAGACAATGCTAACCTCCAATGCAATTCCAAGTTTTATAACCATATTAAGAAGGATAGAAATCAAAGGGGTAAAATCAGTTTCAGTAGTCTGTTTAATCGCTATAGAAAGGTCTTACCATTTCAACACATATTCAAACATTAATGAGACTTTCAGCTTTTGTTTTGCACTGTCTTTAAAGTCTACTGTTTGCTTGATTCGTGCTATGCTTTTGAACTCTCAGAATAAGTGTATCTCAAATGATCATAGCCACATGTAGCTAGTGACAGCTTCTGGAAGGTGCTGCAAGTTCACTGTGGGATGCTAAGTGTCTAGAAATCTGTGAAACTACACAAAGGCTATCTTTTAGCTTTTAATGAAAGAATTGTTTGAACTAGGCTGATGCTATACAAACACCCAGAGTTGTAAAACAATGTTAGCTGGGTTCAATGATGCTTTAAGAATGGCTCAAGTAAGAAAAAGAGAGTTTCAAAGTTAAACTTTGACATGACCCAAGTTGTGGTTGACCAGATGGACGGAAATTTCATTGATGTTTGTTAGCATCATCAGTCTATAAGGAAGTTGTCATCATCGATCCAATATGAATAAGTGTAAACTAACTCTCCTCTAGGAAGATTAGATGACTAGGAAAATTCATGTTAATCTGTTCACGTGCATACATTTATCGTGTGCTCAGATTTTTGTGAATATCTATTAGTTTACATTTATAGCAATAGATGTTTTCTGATCCCCAAATCCCATGGATAACAGAACTTTGGCCTGGAAGTGTGGTAGGGCCATCACTGTGACTGTCAACAGAATCAGGGTATCAGCAGGGCTTGCTTGATTGCCCAAAGAGATCTGATGTGTTCTTCATGTATTAAACAGTATGGTCAGCCACCTTACAAGAGACACAGTGATACTCACTGACTCAAGTGAATCAAGACTCTTCCAATGCCTTCCAGAGTCTTTGTCATTGCTCTTAATTTTGTTAAAATATCTGGTTGGAAATGCAAATTTTATGTATATGTGTGTAATGCCTATTATTGAAAATAAATTTCATACGATACATTCTGATCACAATGTCCACTCCCCCAAATCCTCCCAGATCATCTCCACTCTCCCCATACCCAGCTCCATGTCCTTTCTTTCTCTCTCTCTTCAACAACAAACAAGCCAACAAAAAGAACCAAGATAAAACTTGTAAAAAATTAAAATTTAAAAATAAAAACACAAATTAAGACCAAGAAACACACAGATCATAAAAACATGAAGTCAGAAAACAAAAGGCCAGTAAGACAAAATTGCCCAAACAAAGCCATATGAGATAGAAAGTCAACAACAATACCACTGAGTTCATTCTGTGTTGGCCATCTACTGCTGGGCATGGGGCCTGCCTTTATACACCCAGTGAGATGCCATTTGAGAAAATGAATTTTTCCTTTGTAAGCAGATGTCAGTTGGAGATAGCTTCTGGGTTAAAGGTGGGAGCTTGTGTCCACCTCCCCCTTCTGAGCACTGGGACCCTGTCCGGCTTCACTTGGAACTAGTGCAGGCCCTGTGTGCTGCCATGGCCTCTGAGTTCCTATGTGTGTTATATCTTGTTGTGTCTGGAAACCACTGTTTCAGATCTGAGGCTATTGTAGCCATTCTGATGTTTACCTATGCCCCTGCCCAAATTCTCATGGATTGACAACTGATTTCCTTTCTCTACATGCCCTTTGCTAGAGTAGCAAGAATAAAAGCCAAGCGGCAGTAGTCCACGCCTTTAATCCCAGCACTGGGGAGGCAGAGGCAGGCAGATCTCTGTGAGTTCGAGGCCAGCCTGGCCTACAGAGTGAGTTCCAGGACAGGCTCCAAAGCTACACAGAGAAACCCTGTCTCAACCCCGCCATCCCCCACCCAAAGAGTAAAGAAAAAGAAAAATACCAAAAGTGTGGGGGTGAGGAGGAGAGTGAGGCAAGAAGAGGGGGTAAGGAAGAGGAGGTATAACCAGGGAGAAAGAGGGGAGAGGAAAATGAAGGAGCGGCCTGGGTAAGAGGCAAAAGAGGAGAGCTGCTTTTTTCATTTACAATTAGTATTATCAGAAAGATGGAGAAAACGATGAATTCCTGCAAAAGCAATTTTTGGAAGCAGGACACTTTTAAATGTGAACATTTAAAGAACAAGAAAGAAATTCTGTACATTACAATGCAGAAAGAGCACAGGCCTGACTGTTTGGATTTCCCCCACTCCAAAAAGAGAAGAGGACATGCACAAAACAAAGAAAATTATTTTTTAAGTGTCAGTCCACTGCGTGTTTCTACGAAAAGAGGTAAAATATTAACTATTTCTAAAAGTCAGAAAGATATGCTAGAAATCCTCCAGAATGAAGTGGTATTCCCTGATGTAAGGCTAACTATATTTACAACTGAATGAGAAATACTCCAATAACGGCATCTGCTTCTGAAATTTCACAATGTCTGAAAGGGAAATGTCCTTAAAAGCTTTCAGAGAGACAAAAAAAAACGAGTCGCAG
This sequence comes from Onychomys torridus, assembly GCF_903995425.1. Lineage (NCBI taxonomy): Eukaryota > Metazoa > Chordata > Mammalia > Rodentia > Cricetidae > Onychomys > Onychomys torridus. Next base: position 52,801,974 of record NC_050460.1, read on the forward strand.
GCAATCAGAATGGAATCAGACTCCTTCAAGCCCTGGGAAGCTTCGTGACAATGGAGAAAAGCCCTAAGTGCTAAGACAAAATGATGTTCAACCCAAAACTATTTACTTGGCCGAAGTCTTGGCTGGGTGGAAGAACACGATAATGTCCTTGGGCTTGCAAAGTTGACCAAGAAATAAAACAAAACAGACATCCTCTTCCCGAGACTTTCATCAGTCAAGTTTGCATGCTCCAAAGTCAGGGAATGAGCTGAGGAAGCAAGGGACTTTCCTTGACACAGGAAACTTGGAAGTGAAAACAGCAGGGGACGTAGGGCAGGTTTCAAAGACAGACTTGTCAAGTCTCCAAGTTTCAAAGGGGCTGCTATGATGCCAGCCCAGAAGGAAATGGTAAAGAGAGGTGGCTGGGATTTAGCTCAGCAGTAAAGCCCTTGCCTAGCAAATATGAGTCCCTGGGTTGGGTCCCCAGCATGGGAAGAAATTAAGATAATAGACTTTCAAGAAGTAAAAGATGAAAAGGAACAACAGGCATCAAGAGGGACAGCTGTCAGGTCATATCAGGGTCATAGAAATATTTTTTTTTTGTTTTCTTTTTTTTGTTTTTTGTTTTTTTTTGTTTGTTTGTTTTTGTTTTTTTGAGACAGGGTTTTTCTGTGTTGTCTTGGTGCCTGTCCTGGAAATCACTCTGTAGACCAGGCTGGCCTTGAACTCACAGAGATCTGCCTGCCTCTGCCTCCCCGTGAGTGCTGGGATTAAAGGCGTGTACCACCACTGCCCAGCGATATTATTTTTTATTTTTTTTTATTTTTGAGACAGGGTTTCTCTGTGCAGCTTTGTGCCTTTTCCTGGAACTCACTTGGTAGCCCAGACTGGCTTCGAACTCAAAGAGATCCACCTGGCTCTGCCTCCCAAGTGCTGGGATTAAAGGCATGCGCCACCACTGCCCGGCTAATATTTTTTAATGTAACTAAATATCTGATACGCTGACTATGTGGAAAATCTTAAGAGGATTTAGGTGATGTGGGAAGAATCTGTGGTAGGGAAAAATAAACTATTAGGTCTGCAGAAAAACAATAAGGCAATTACCAATTCCAGGAAAAACAAACTCCTGACAAAGAATATGGTATTTGTACGTTCTCTGACATTTCAGGGAACGGTAACAACATAGAGAATATAAATACTGAATACAGACTTAAGTAAACTTGATACTCAATTATAATGAGAAGAAAAGGGAAGGAAAAGGGTAAACTAGGCCCTATCTTCACATGAGAAGACAACTGAATAGATCAAACATTAATGAATGGGGGAAGCAATAAATATATGTGATTCAGAAAGTGGAGAAAAAGTCTAAGACCAAAAAAACAAACAAACAAACAAAAAAAAACCCAACACACATAAAACATGACTGGAACTAAGAAACAAGATACTGCAGGAAAAAGGATGACTATCCTATCAACCACTTTATACAATCTCATTGTCAAAGCACTATGCGTTGCTTAATGATAATGGTACTATACTAGCCTATGTTAGCTTAAAATTCATATCAAAGAGAATTGAAAATAAAAAAATAATCTGCCCTAACCAAGTTTAGGCTCAAATATTCCCTCCCAAAAGTTCCATGAAATCTTCTCCCTAAAATAGTATCATTAGAATCTGGCACCTTTGGGGTTAGGTCATGAAGATGAAACCCTTATTAGTGCCCTGATAAAATAGAACCTAGAACAATCCCTCAACTCTTCCAGCACATGAAAGCCCAGTCCAAAGGTATTACCAATGAACCAGAAAGTGGGACCTCACCAGAAATCAAATCTGGAGGCACCTCAAGTTTAGGCTTTCCAGTCTCTAGAAGTCTGAGAATAAATTTCTGTTGTCTACAAGCTATCCAATTCCTAATATTGTGTTATAGATACTCAAACTAGCCAAGACACCACCACAACTAGGTAGTTGTTCTAAGAATAAGGTGAAATCTTTGAGCCTTCATAGATTATAAAAATTAAAATTATGCTTTTGCTTAATTTCTTTGTTCTTGACCTACTATTATTTGTATTTACATTTTTTTTTTTAAGAATATGGGGCTGGAGACATGGCTCAGCAGTTAAGAGCATTGGCTGCTCTTCCAGAGGTCCTGAGTTCAATTCCCAGCAACCACATGGTGGCTCACAGCCATCCATAATGAGATCTGGTGCCCTCTTCTGACCTGCAAGCATGTATGTAGGCAGAACACTGTATACATAATAAATAAATAAATCTTAAAAAAAAAAAAAAGAATATGGCTGAAGTTGAGTGGTTTAAATATCTCTGTCACTCAGGTCAGCTTCTTATAACCCCAGCCAGTTGTCTCTTTTCATCTTATCTACATTGTGTCTTCACCTCAGGACATAGAAAAACATGGTTACTGTAATGCAGAGGAGGAGTTACCCTGCAAACATCAATCATTCTACACAGGAAGGCCATGAGGTTGCCAGAGTACTCAGTATAACATTATAACATAAAGACTAAGGGGTGGTAGAAACAGTGATACTGTTTCCACCTAAACTCACTATCCTCCATTTGTGTCTCCAAGACTACACCAAGCTCTGTCTCATTAGAAGGAGCCAGTTCTGAGAGGCCCATGCAGATGACCAGCCCAACTGGAGGCCATCCCCTACTCAAGAAGATCAAGTCCATGACCCACACAGTCATGCAATGACCGAAATCGAAGACAAGGATGGTAGTCACGCTCCACATGGACCCGGCTACTATCTCAACAGGTTCTGCTTCAACCCTCTGCAATATGGGGCTTTGCATATAATCAAGTCACTATAAATCAAGGCAACCCCACTCAAAAGGCCTAGGAAAACATTCAAGGGATCTCATTTCCTAAGTTAAGCATTTTGTGGCTGATAAATCATGAGCCTATTTATATAAAATTATACAGGCTCCCGCCACTTGAGATGCTTAGGTTGAAAAAAACATGAAGGTATGAAGGGCTAAGCCATCAACTTACATCTCTAAAAGAATCATTTGCTTTGGTTCAGCCAGCTCTGGAGCTCACATCTGATTATAATTTAGACCATTTAAAGTCCTTGCTGTGTTAACGCGAATTCATTTTTCATCAGTAGGTAGAAAAATCACCTTTAAATGTGGTTTCTATCTCAAACAAAGCCTGGAGAGTAATTTTAGGGTAATAGTCTTTGGCCTCAGATAAAAGTTGTAACAGACACCGTTACCTCTATTTCCTGTCAAGAATGTGTGTATACATCTATGATGCAAACCTGGTGGTCATATGCCTAAGCTGTAAGTGCATTCTTATTCCCAGAACTGTTAGAGTCCAAGTCTACCTGGATTAAAATGTATTCACTAAAGTTGCATAGTGAGACTTTGTGTATTTTCCTTTCTGGATGGTTCTGTGGACTACTGCTTCTTGCACTGTTTACTCTGAAAAGTTGAAACTTGTTTTTCTTAAGTTCAAGGAACTCAGATGTCAAAGGTACAGTATATCCATCTGCCACAGGATAGTCAAGCTTTCCTGGAAGTTTTAATGACAGTTTTCTTTCCTGCCAACTGGCAATAGTCTATAAAGTTCTATGTACTCAAGTCTGAGGAACTCATTCGGAAACACATAATAAAAATATATATATATAAAGTAAAATAAATTTAAAAAAACTTTTCTAGGAGATCATTTTGATTTTGCTAAGTCTGCTACAGTCTGAACCCAAAGGCTCTTGAGTTGAAATCCTGGTCCCTAGCTCACAGTGTTAGTGAGTAATGGTGGAGCCTTTAGAAGGTGGAGCCTGGCGAAGAAGTCATGGCACTGTAGACACATCCTTCAGAAGCACTGCCCTGTTTCCCTCTCCCTTCCTTCCTGGCCTCTGGGAGGTGAAGAGGTTTGCTCAATCATGTGCTCCCCACCACTTGCTCTGCACCAGGCCCAAAGCAATGGGGCCAAGCAACCATGGGATGAAACCTCTGAATTCAGGAGTCAAAACAAATCTGTCTTAGGGTGCTGGACAGCTGCATAATGCAATCCGTTGATTTTGGAAATATGTGAAAGTAATTCTTTTTTTAATAAGGTTTTTTTTTTCATGTTTTCTGTGTATGAGTGTTTTTGCCTACATGTTTTTAAGTGCATGTGTGTATACTCTTCCCTCAAAGACCAGAAGAGGGTGACAGATCCCCTAGAACTGGAGTTACAGACAGCTGTCAGTGGCCTTGTGGGTGCTAGAACCAAACCTAGGTCCTCCGCAAGAGCAGCCTTTGTTCTTAACGACTAAGCCAGCTCTCCAGCTCTGAAAAGTCATTCTTGAACTCATCTTTTGTAGAAATATGATTTCCCAGGGAATTTTATCTTGGGGGGAGCATATTTTAAGACACATACAGCTCAGAAATGTAATAATGTCATAGTCAGCAATAAGTAGTAGTCATATAATGACATGTATGTGATACACAGGCATCTCGTAAAACAATCGGATCTGTAATAAGCATGGCTTGCTTCTCTGTACTTGACCCAGTAATTCTACTGCTGGGCACCTGGACCTCAAAAAATGGAGAAAATTATTGGCACAAATATGTTTAGCTGAAAAACACAGAGTAAACAAAAGCAGAGAGGGAAAAATGATGTGAGAATTAAGAAAATTAGATTTAATTACTTATTCAAACATTTCACAGGATTTAAGAAAATGATATACTAAACAACTCCCAAAAAAAGCTAGGTATAAATTTTAGAAGCTTATAAAACCGGAATATTATTCTCCTTTAAACACATTTACACAAGTTGGTCAAAAGACCTAGGTTATGATTATATTATACCATATGGTTTTGAATTTTCTTACAATATCGGTATACTACTTGAGAATGACTCCTGGGTGCTGGTGAGAATGTTAAGCCATTAAAGTGCTTGCTGGGAGAGCTGGAAGGAAAAGCCAACTTCCAAAAATTGTCCTCTGACCTCCACATTCATATGCATGCCTACATACGCACAACAAATTAAACTTTTCTAAGCTCTTTTTTAAAAGATTCTTCCAAACAGTATATACACTACACACACAAGTAATACCAGGTAAAGGTTTTCTTAAAGCTAGTTATATCTTACAGTGTTTGTGAGAAATATGAAAAGCTGTGAATCTGTTGTTGCTCACAGATCCAATTAAAGCCAGGTGCACATTTTAAATTCTGCTTTCCAAATGGTATCTCAAGATTGTCAAAGTCAAAGTGAATTCGCACTTTTCAGCTCTCTCTTTTGGCCCCAACACTTAACATTCCGGCAGACCTCCTTCCAGCCCTGTCTCTGGCAGCCTGACTCCAACCCCTGATGCTGGCACTCACCACATTAAAAGCCTTCAGCTTAATTGTACCTACTGGGTGGCTATAAACAGAACGGCACAGCTGTGGGCTTTCCAAATAAGCACCTTTGCAAGAATAATCACCAGTCAGCAAAATAATGATTTTGAAAAATAGGGTGCTATGTTACATACTGGGTTTTTACAGTGAGCAGACTAGGGCCACATTCTACATGAACTCTGAGACCACGACTCAGGCAGGATCATGGGAGATGATGGGGCTCTAAGTCTGGCCCATCCCCAACAAGGAAACAGTAACTTGAACTTCATACAAGCATGCTGAAACAATGGTTGCAAAATCTTTGTCAAAAGTTCCAAGAATGTAACTAACCAGAAAATATACAGAAGCACGGGTACCCGCACCCCCTTCTTCAATTAGCTTTTGTGAGAGATAATCAAAATCACACAGAACACCTCTGTGGACATATCTGGTGACTTCCATTCATAGATAACCCCTCCCTAAGGAAAGTGTCCCCTTCCCTCAGCCCTCTCTCAATGCTGAAATGGAAGGAATCCAGGAACTGGCCTCAGAATGCTTAGAAGAAAATATCCCCACTCAGGCAATCAGCCATTTGTCTGGTGCTGTACCCAAACCTCCCCAAGGTTGAGGTGAGGCAAGAAACAGAGAGAGAACTCAGGGAAAAGGGGATGCTTTGGTTGGAGTGTTTAATTATTTGGAGGTGTTATAATTAAGGCATAAAAATCAATATTGATTCAGATAACTCTAAAGATATTAACTGAAAAGAAAAAAATTACAAATTTCTCCACCATCACTCCCTCCCCCAACATAAAAAAAATTACAAAGGAGACAATAAAAATATCCTGATTTTAAAATTAATATTCCACCTTCCTGTATCTCTCAACACAACACATGAAGGTCATGTTGATGTGGAAGTGATTAGCATAAGGAATGAGGTTAATGTGTTCCTACAGTAAACTGTTCTGTGGAAATTCCATTCATTTGTAGATAATCTGAAGAGATTACAAAAACACATTCAGAGGTATAACAGGAGCTGCTATAAAAGGTATCTACATCATTTACACAGAGAATTCAACACCTGTCTGGGCTATGTGAGACCGTGTCTCAAAAGTGTAAGAGTGTGTGTGTGTGTCTGTATGTGTCTGTGTGTGTCTGTGTGTATGTGTGTGCACAAGCACTAACACACATCTCTAATCCTAGCTACTTGAGAAGCTGAGGCAGGAGGATCCTGAGTTCAGAGCCTGCTAGGGATACAGAGTAAATTCAAAGCCACAATGAGTAATGTAGCCAGACCCTGTCTCAAATTTTTAAGCAAGACTGTGGAGGCTTGTTGCCAAAGCTCAATGGTAGAGTGCTTAACCAGCATTCAAGAAGCCCTGGGAGCAATCTACAAAACTATAAAATACTTACATTTATACACACACACATACACACACACACAAACTATGGAAGGAACACAGAATTCTGTCTTATTCTGGAAAACACCTTTTATACTCCTCAGCAAGCTATAAACATCTCCCTTTAAGCAACACTGCTAAGAACTCCTGCGAGCCGTACATAAGCCAAATCTGGAGGCAATAGGCTGAAAACACAACTCGAGGTAAGTTCAGAGTTCAGAGGAATTCGTGTGCTCCACAGGAAGGGCTGGTGCGTGCTGGTTATCAAGCACATGGCCAAACCCTGAGGAGACAAAGGGCTTCCTAGAACCACCACTGAAACCTAATCTTAAGACCCCTGACACAGTCTCCTCACTGTGCCTGTCAACACCAGTGAAGCGTCTGTCGCCTGCTGTGCTCTGAGTGCCTGTGACCCCCAAAAGTCTTATGCTGAAAAACCTAACTTGGAAGGTGGTGGCTTTCGAAGGTAGAGATTGTGTAGGGTGGCAATCATATGGCAATCCTTTAGGAGGAGGCCTTCTCTGTGCTATCATCATGTGAGGGGACAGCCAGAGGGTGATCCATGAACCAAGAAAGCGGCACTAAACATGATGGGGCCTTGGCCCTGTGCCTCTCTGTCTCCAGACCAGCAGTCTACAACCGTCCTAATGCTGCGAGCCTTTAACACAGTTCAAGTTGTGGGGACCCCAAACCATGAAATTAATTTTGTTGCTACTTCAAACTGTAGTTGTGATACTGTTATGAACCATAATGTAAATATCTGATACGCAGCCCCTGTGAAAGGGTCATTTGACGCCCCCCCCCCAAAGGGTTCACAACCCACAGGTTGAGAACCACTGCCCCAGATGATGAGAATAATGTCCTATCATTTATAAGCCACTGAGTTGATGGTATTTTCTCTGAGGGCTTGATGGAGGTCCCCCATCTTTGGACACCGTAATATGACATCATCATCTACACACATGCTGGACCACGCGCATAGCTGTCTGAGCGGCCTGTGATCCACAAGTCATAGGATGGGCATGATAGTCAAGCATCTCCCATAGTTCTGGTTTTCTGTTTTCTGTTTTCCCTGCAAACAACTCGCAAGATGGATCTGCTTTCTAGGGCTGGCCAAGAGAAGTGCCCCAGAGGGAGGAGCTCCACCCACGACTGCACATGTCTTACCCTCATTAACCCTCTTGACTGGGCAGCTGCGTCAAGGATAAGGGGAAGACATGCACGTGGTCCCTGCAGGGAACACTGCATTGAGCAGGTGTGCAGCAAGACTGTGCTGCAGGAAGCGGGCCTAGGGGGTGGAAGGCACTCCGGCTGGGGAATGCCTGCCCCGATCTTTGAAAGAAGGGAAAGTCGAGCTAGCAGAAAAAGATCTGAGGTCATAAAGGCAAGCCTGGTTCTGGCAGAGTCTCCTCGGCAAAATCGGCTTCTTGAAAACAAATCCATCTTTGCATCCTTGTGGAAGTGAAATATGCCCTGGGGATTCCAAAGCTCGGGCATATGGTTGTCGTCTGCCCTTGTGCAGGATCACAGTCCATCTGTGAGTCATAGCAGACACTGGCTTTTCCTGACAGTTAATCTGAAAAATCTTATAAAACTACAGTGAGGGGTAGGAAGCGGCGGAAAAGAACCTTAAATGCTAAGGTTAGTGAAGTCACTTTTATGAGAGAAACACGGAGCGATTTCCGTTAGGCGCTGGGTTCACAGCCATCTTCGCCAATACTGGTCTGGTTCCCAAGACTTTCTTTCAAGTAAAGGAAACAGCACTGGCTTCTGGAAGCATCCATCTTCGTGAGAAAAGGACAAGCATTCTTCCTTCTTCTATGTGTATTAAATTTCTTGCCAGTAAGGGAAACTGAAGGTCCAAAAACTCTTTTGAGTCAGGTTTAAAAAAAAAAAAAAAAATCTTAAAACAAGACTCAAGTTTTTACATTTTGTATACATGGAGAAAGCCAAGTGCACATGACTACAGTGGCCAGAAAAGAGTACCAGATCCCCTCAAGCTGAAGTTCTAAGTGATCATGAACCACCGTGGGTGCTAAGGATCTGAACTCAGGTCCTCTGGAAAAGCAATATATGCTCTTAGCCACTGAGCCATCACTCCAGCCCCAGAGAAACTCTCCCATAATGGTGATACCCGTATGGGTCCCACACAGAAGTCCTTGGTACAAGCAGGAAATTGACATGCAATCTGGTCACAGAAGTTGCTGCCCTCCACAGAAGGGACAGGCACTTAGATTCACCCAGCAACTGCACTGGTTTTGGAATATAAATAAAAGATTACCTCCTTGTTGTTGAAAACCAGCCATACGGGACTCCTCGAGAATCATTAGCATCAGGCCTGCTGTGGCACACTCCATCCTCTGACCAATACGGCAGACATACACTAATAACATAGCCATCCATAGTCCCACAGACAGACAGCCTATTGTCAATCTCACATGAATTAATGGAATTGTAGACTTTCTGGAAAGACCTATGAATGGGTGAGGATAGGAACAAGCTGTGAGTAATGACTGGGAGTTTGTTATCAGCTCTACATGAGCAAAACCACAGAAGCTTCCCTGACCTTCTTTTGTTCTTATGTGACACCCCACCAGGTCTCACCCACTGGTTCATGCCGATTCCCTCAGAAGAAAATGCTGGGATGGCCATTAGAGTCAAAGTCATTTCTTTAAAAATAAATAAATAAATAAAATGATAATAAATACCAGGGGTACTGGGAGGGAAGCAGCAGACTGCATCGTGGTCAGTGGGCTCTGTCAGAGCCACAGCGCCAATTCTGAGGGGCACTCCTCAGAGTCAACACTGACACCCTCATCACCATCCTACAAGGGCCCTGCATATCCTTTCCTACTCTCTCCTTCCTTAAGCTTCATGGTATAAGCAAAACCATAAACTATCATGAGTAGACTGTTCAGGAAAACAGTCCTGGGCTGTACTGTGATGGCTCAGCAGCTGAAAGTCATCTGCTCTTCCAGATGACCTGAGTTCGAGTCTCAGCACCCATGTCTGGTGGTTCCCAACTGCCTATGGCTCCAGTCTATGGAACCAACACCTCTGACCTCCACAGGTGCCTGCTTTAGCATGCACCTTCACACATACACACACACACACACACATACACACACACACACACACACACACACACACACACACACTCAAGTAATTTAAAATGTTTAAATAAATCTAAAAAATAAAAATAGGCCAGGCAGTGGTGGCACATGTCTTTAATCCTAGCACTTGGGAGGCAGAGGCAGGCAGATCTCTGTGTTTGAGGCCAGCCTGATCTACAAAGTGAGTTCCAGGACAGCCTGATCTACAAAGTGAGTTCCAGGACAGCCAAGACCACACAGAGAAACCCTGTCTCAAAAATCCAGATAGATTAGATAGATAGATAGATAGATAGATAGATAGATAAAATGAAGAATACAGTCTTGTCCAAAGAATATTTTTCATTTTTAGTTTAATAAACTCAGAACTCACTTACATTGGGAAAGATTTATAGAGTATGTAACCACTTAATCTCAAATCTGAAAAAAAAAATTTTCACTGAAGATTCCAGCACAGGGCTCATAGAACTTATAAATAATTAGCTACGAGGTACATTTTCTACATTGCTTGAGAAAATTCAATTCTTCTCGTTAAGACAGGAAAATCAATGGGATGAAAATCCCCAGAAGATTTTAGGCACAGGTAAGTAGTAAGACATTCTAGAGAAAGCAGCGCCCCCAACTGGGGACCAAGTGTTCAAACACCTGAACTTATGGGGGGCATTTCTCATTCACACCACCACAGATTTCCCTCCATTTAAACTTTATCTCTCAAATGATGCACTTGAATTATGCACAAACAGCAGATACATACAGCCACTGGTATACACACAAGCGTATGCATGTGTGGATCAGGACACACACACACACACACACACACACACACACACACACACACACAGAGAGACAACACCTGGAAATCTACATTCATGTGTCTGTGTTTAGATCAGAAGGCCCACTGATGTGATATTCAGAAAGCAAACCACTAAGAAGGTATAGACCTACTGTGTGCCCCGCTCTGATCACCAGTGCGTCTTTAATGGTAGGTGGGACCTTTGTCCTCCCTCAGAAACTGTCCCCAAGACTAAGACCGACCAACCAACACCCTAACGAGTTGCAGGCAACTGCACCAGGAGTGTGCCGCAGCCTAGATGGAAACAGACAATTTAAGCTTCTCCTGCAAAGGCAAAACACTGCTGGGGAAGAAAGGAAAATATAGCAACTCCCTGCCTCTTCTCATACAGAAAACCTTCTCGTACAGAAAACCACAACTGAATTGTTGCTCTGGTTCACACTGCATGAAATCGCCCTCTACCTCTACAACGCATCATTACCATTTTCAAAGTCAGTCTGTAAACTCAGCACCTGTGAAATGCCTTCATTTCTCCTCACTGCTGTGATAAAAGAAAAAAGAAAAGGAAGAAAAAAAAAACCACCCTGACAAACAAAACTTAAAGAGAGAAAAGAGTTTCTTTGGCTCACAATTCCAGGCCCCAGCCCATCACTGTAGGGAAAATCAGGGTAGCAGGAACCCTGGAGCAGCTGGTACCAATGTATCCATAGTCAAGAGTGAGAGCAATACATTAATGAATGCATGCCCGTGTTCATTGGGCTCTCGCCTTTACATCTGGCCCAGGGTCCAGCCCATGAAATGATGTCACAGGCATTTAGGATGAGTCTTTCCACTTTAACCAACCCAGCTAAGAAAAATTTCCTCATGGGCATGCCTACAGGCCAACCCAATTCAGAAAATCCCTCTCTGACCCCTCCCTTCCCAGGTGACTCCACATCTTCTCGAATCAAAAAGAAGCGTCACACAGGGTGAAAGAAATCAATCCCTGGACAAATGGCATTGGACAATGACTGGTAATACTTGTTCTGAACTTGTATTAATAGAGGCGAGCAGAAATGCTGGGGGTCAGAAAATGAATAAGCTGCCTTCTCATCTACTATCAGACTCTCCTGCACCAACTCACTAAAACTGATCCATCTCCACTTCACGGTTCTGCTAAATAAGAAAACACTGGAACAGCGAGAGGGGGGTGTAGGTCAGTTTGGTAGGGTGCTTGTCTGCATACATGAAACCCTGGGTTCCAATGCCAGCATTGCACAACCTGGCACAAAGATATATTTATACCTAGAATCCCCCAGCATTTGGGAGACAGAGGCAGGAGGGTCAGCAGTTCAAGGTCATCTTCTGCTAATTGTGAACTCCAGGCCAACCTAGGCCACATGAGACTGTCTCAATAAAAAAAATAAAAATTAAAAAAAAGTTTTTTTTAAGCACAAAGAAAATACTTAAATATACCAAGTGGTCCACATCAATTTCCACAACCATTTGTTTCCTGGTTTTGCACTAGAAGCTCCATATCATTAGAAAACTCAAGTCCTGACTATCTACAAGACACTGAAGAGGGAAAAATAATGAGGCATACTCCTTGTTCTCGTGAGCTTTCCTGCCCAATAGGAGAGATGGAAAATTACTCAATAACCACAAAGATAGATGGCGTTAATGCCCTCAAGCCATAGCACTTATACCCAAGGGCCCTGGCCCTAGAGATAATGCCTTACGATGTACAGGGACTGAAAAACAGACCAGCAAGTGACTTGTAGAGGTACCCCGCCCCCAGACTCTACTGAAGATGCAAGAACTGGCCTTCCATCCACTGTCCAGCCTTCTGCCCAACCCAGCAATGAAAGAAGAAGGAGAATTGAGGGCCTGGTCAGCCACTGTGGTTAGTGTGTTTCCTGGTGAGAAACTATTTCTTTCCTCCGCTGACTTGAAGACAAGAGATAAGAGAGGGAGAAAAAATGGGAAAGTGAAATTACAAAGTCCATTTCAAATGTCAACAAGGAATACCCTGTATTTTACCTCACAGGAATAAGGTCACCCGGCACAGCTGAGAAAAGTCCCCCTGAGACACTCTGTGTGTAGTTCGAGTGTGGTGCTTCATGTTTACATCTCAGGCAGAGATCTGAGCTCAACGAGAGAGTAACCATCACAAACGCTGACAATCGTTATAAAGAAGAATTATGAAGAGCTCTGAGTGCATGCAACTGGAGTCTTCGACGCACACTCTAACACAAAAAGTCCGAGGAGCCCTTCCCTAAAGAAGCGGATGGGTTAAATACAAAAAGGGAGCTCACTAAGCAAAGAGGGCAAGAGTAGGGGGAGGCAGAGGAAGCAGCTCAGGTCAAGTCCAGGAAGCAGAGAGGAGACCGGAAGGAAGTTGGCAAAAAAGGACTGGGATAGGGGGCGTGGCCGTTCACTAGGTTCTACACTCAGTTCCCAGTTGGTGGCACTGACTGGGGAAGTGACAGAACCCTTTTGGAGGTACAACCTTGCTGGAGGGAGATACATCACTGAAGTGGGATTTGGGAGTCCACAGCCTTACCACAATTCCTGCGAGAACTCTCTCTCCCTCCCCACTACCTCTCTCCTTCCAGTGTGCTGATGAAACATGATCCACCAGCCTCCTGCCCCTGCCACCATGCCATGCCTTCACCAACACTGGACACATATTTAAAAGAACAAAACAAACAAACATCCAGAATGAACCCTTCCTTCCTTCAGATGCTCTTGGCCATGGTCTTTGATGGAGCCATAGAACAGTAACTACAGTGCAAGGAGGTTAGGAAAACACATTTTTTTATTCTAAAGCCTTTCAGAAGGGAATTAGAACCTGCGTATTTGTGTGCGGAAGATAAGTCAAAGGACATACTGAGTCCCAGCAGCGGTTCAGTCAGGAGCCATAAAGGTGTCTTGCTGTCCAGGGGGGAGAGAAATCATTCTTGGAAACAGAATCCACACAAAGAGGAAAAATGAGATCCAGAGAGTGAAGGAGAAGAGGATAGCTCAGCTCGTAAAGTGCTGGTGTTGCGATGTATAAAGCCAGGGATCCAACTCCCAAGTGCCCACATAAACTGACCAGGCATAGTGGTGCTCTCCCAGCACTTGGGAGGCAGAAGCAAGAGGATCTGAAGTTCAACAAGGCCACACAGAGAATCAAAGAATAGCCTGGGCACCCTTTCCTCCTCCTGGGTTGCCTCGTCCAGCCTTAATAGGAGAGGAGGTGACTAGCCCCCCTGCAACTTGATATGCCGTGGCTGGTTGATATCCATGAGAGGCCTGCCCTTTTCTGAAGAGAAATGGAGGGAGGGGGTGGGCAGAGAGGAGGGAGTGTAAACTGCAGTTGGAATGTAAAAACAAAAAAAGAAATAAACACACACAAAAAAACATGCACTTTAAAAAAATATATATGAACTTAAAAAAAAAAAAAAAAGGCTGGGCTAGAGGAGACCATGTCTAGTGGATGGGAAATTAAGAATTCTTGATTCCATCCAGTTAGGCCTGTTCCTAACTGTCTGTGTCTCAGGAGACAGTAGAGGAAGAGAAGGTTAAGGAGTGAGGCTCATTTGTTGTGGATGCATACACTGTTTAGCAGCGTGCAGGTAGACAAGCACGCATCCCAGTTCCTGGAAACGGAATGTGTCCCACTACTTGGTAAGAGAAATAGAGGTTACAGGTGACGGAAGGTCACTGACTGGCTGACCAAATACAAGATGGTGCTGGATTCTGGGTGTGGGCTCCATACACTGTCAAGGGTCCTGAGAAAAGAAGGAGAGCCATGGCGATATCACCATTGGTACAGTGTTTATCGTGCATATAGGATGAGTGAGATGTCACACCCATGTAAAAGCCGAGTGTGGCAGCTCGTGTCTATAAGTGCCACACTGGGGAGTGGAGAGAGGTGAGCTTCCAGAGGTCACTGGTCAGACAGTTCAGACAAACCAGCTCCAGGTCCTGCAAGAGAGCCTGCCTCATAGAAGATGACATCTAATGTCGACTTTCGGTCTCCATATGAATGTACACATGTGGGTACACACCACAAAAACATACACCACACACAAGGAGGTGGGGGGAGGGAGAGGGGGAAGAGGTGGTGGTGGCTGGCAGTGGTGGCCACGGTGATGACAGCAGTATCAGAGACTCAGAAATGCTCAAGTTCTGGTTTACAGATGGAGGAAGATGCCATGAGCCTGGAGAAGTGTCCTTCGGAGGCAGGAAAAGGCAGAAGAGCAGATGCTATACCAGAGCCTCCTGGAGGATCCCAGCTCTGCCAACATTCCGACTTCACCCCAGTGAGGTTCACTAGAAGCCTCCAGGCTCCAGAGCTGCAGGGTGACCGACGCATGCTGGTTAGTGCCACCAAGGGCATGATGATTGATCACAACCGTCAAACGAAACTATCAAACAAGTGGCCTTTAAAGACCTGAGCCAATGACAACTTCAGCCAATGTGAACATGTAACACCATCAGAGAATAACGTGGAAGAAAAAGGGCCTAGGCGCTGATGATCCGATCCAACACCCTGACAGCTGAAACTATTATTTTATGCTTAACCTCACTCCGAGGAAATGTCTGTTAAACAACACTGAAATACAGTTTTATTTATTCAGAGTAGAACACAGCAAAATAGACAATGCTGGTGGGAGTTTAGAACATTGGAGATGAAACACATTACAGCCATGACAAGAAAGTGGGGAACTCACAGAGAGAAATTCTGTAGCATCATTTGGAATTCTGAGAAACTGCCGTGAATAACTTAAGTGTCAAAGTAAACTAATAATCATTTTAAATATAAACATTACCACCACCACTTAATTTCTGTGGTTCTATGAAGTACTAAAACTGAGACAGGCACTATTATTCAAGACAACTTCACTAGCTTCTGGAAAGATAATTAACATGTATTCTTGTTACACACAACCTGAGAACAGAGCCATCCTTACAAAATCAGTTCTGGAGAGAGTTTCATGGCTGCCCTTCACCCTCCATAGAAAAGACTAAGATTTTACATATTTCAAAGCACAGGAAAATGAAACCACCATTTCTTATTGAAAAAGAAAGGAGAGGGCTGGAGAGAGAGGAGATGGCTCAGCAGTTAAGAGTACTAACTGTTCTTGCAGAGGACCTGGATTCCATTCCCAGAACCCATATGGCAGCTCACAACCATCTGTAATTCCAGTTCCAGGGGAACAAACACACTCTTTTGGCCTCCATGGGTGCCAGACATGCATGGGATATGAATCTACTATATACAGGCAAAACACACTTCCACATACAAAATAAAGTAAAAAGTAAATATGAAAACAAAATTCTTAGGCAACCTTAGCTTTCCAGACTTGAATACCACATCCCTCGCCCCTAACTAAAACCTTGTCTAAAATCAAGTACACCAGCTGTCTTGGGGATTTCATTGCTGTGAAGAGGCACCAGGACCATGGCAATGCTTATAAAGAAAACACTTCATTGGGATGGCTTGACTGCAGTTTCAGAGGTTTGGTCCATTTTCATCCTGACCAGGAGCATGGCGGCATGCAGGCAGAGGTGGTGCTGGAGCTAAGGGTGCTACATCTTGTAAGCAACAGGAAATCATCTGACAATCACTCTGAGGGAAGCTTGAGCATAAGAAACCTGAAAGCCCATATGCACAGTGACACACTTCCTCCAACAAGGCCACACCTCTTAATAGGGCCAGTCCCTTTGGGGGCCATTTCCTTTCAAACCACCACACTAGCTACTGTTTCTTTTCTTCTTACTCCCCATGTTGAGATGTCATAAGCAGACTTTAAAATGTAGTGACTTTAAAAAAAAAAAAAAAAAAAAAAAACCTCCAGGCTGTCTAGTCTTTAAAAGTCACTCCCTCTAGTATAGACTGGGTTTAATTTTTCAGTGTCCTCCTCCATTGACAAAGAAGGTTCCAAATTTAAATGGAAATTCTTGATCCTGGGAAGTGGAAGGCTGTGTTCCCCGATTCATCTATTGAGACTTGAAATGGGTAAGAGATTTGTTTGTGTTCTAACCACAGAAAGAAATCAGGATGAAACCTATTATAGTCAGTTCTCATACAGTCATAAAACTACACCAGTAGCTGAGAGGAGGTTGTAATACACTTGGTTACCCAAACACTGGGTAATTCAAAGAGTCACTTGGAAAATGCCAGTGCTTTCTTGGCATGGCGAATTTACCTGTGTGATCGATCAGTCTCCCTTCGAGCCGGGTTAACCTGCATTCCCTCTGAGAAAGTCAATCTAGCCCAGAGCAGGCCTGGTGCAGACTAGCTGGGCACTGCTCCATCACTGACTTGGTCAGAAAGAAAACAAAACCTAGGCTGGCTTAGGAATGAAGCTCCCGCTCAGTCACCTCCTGAAAGAAGGAAGCCAGAAGACAGTAAGGACAAGGTGATAGTCAGCAGGAGCCTGTAAAATCAGAGCATGGCAGCCAGAAAAGGCTCCTTCCCTGAGGCCAAGCTCTGGGATCCTTAATGTTAAGGGCTTATAACACATGATGCCCATTTACACACAGCACAGTGACTTCCCAGTGGAAAGGATTCTAGATTGATCCTGAATACAAAACCACCTCCCTCTACTTATCTCCTTTTACTTCTACAAGCAGAAGAACCACAGAGTTGGGGCAAAGGCTTTGCTCGGCACAGAGTGGCCCTTCCTAGTGAACACTTCCAGTTCTAAGTAAGGGAAGTGGTAACTTAGCTGAAGTGACATGGTGGCAGCTGTGAGCTCAGCATGGACTGGGACTCGGGGTGGGGCGTACTGTACAACAATGGGGGGGCTGGGGTTGATCCTGAAGAAGACCTTCGACCTCTTTCAGTGAATTTCAAGTTTGAAAGTCTATGAGTCAGACTCTGGTGAGGAATCAATTCTGCAGTCTCGAGAAGAGAATTAGCCATGAGTATGTGGCTGAGCCTCTGCCTAGCCACTCGGTGTCTTAAATGGCACTGCCAGGGGCACACCTCCCCACTTCATGTGCACGATGCGGGGCAGCAAGGGAGATGAGCTCCGGTGAGGAGCAGCTGAGTCAGGGTAGAGCGGACTGTACACAGGTGAAAGAAGCTGAGCATCAGGAGAGGCAAGGGTCAGCTTCCAGAGCCAGCTCTCCTGCCCTCTGACAATCCTGGCTGTCTACCTCCACACCTTTCAAATCTCTACTTACACAGAGAGAAGGTTACAAAATGTCACTCAAGAGTGGCCGGCCCTCTGGTCATCCTAAGTCAACAGACAACTGAGGTCATGAACAGCCGTGAGGGTGACTGGTTTAGGGACAATCATCAGAATCAAAGAGGGGTGGAGAGAACACTTTCCCGCTGACTCTTCATTGACACAAACACAGCTTAACTGGGAGCCACGTTTCCCATCAGCTAAAGGATATTGGGCTTCGATGTGTAGCCATGGGTTTTGTCAGAGAAGGGGAAGAAGAGTACAGAGTCTACTGAGGGAAAGGGTGGCTCTCGCCTATTATCCCAACATTCAGGAGGACAAGGACAGCCTCAAGTTCAAGACCAGCCTGGGCTACATAGTGAGGACCAGGCCAACCTGGGCTACAGAGACCTGTCTCAAAACACTGCCAAAAAAAAAAAAAAAAAAAAGAAAGAAAGAAAGAAAGAAAATCAAACTAATTAAAGTTAAAAATTACAACCAGAAGAGATTCTTTGACAAACGATTCAGAAACAAAATAATAATAAAAGAAAAGAATTAGGGGGAGGGGCAGACATTGTTGCAAATCTCTGGAGCCAATAGAATAACATGAAAATATTCCCCTGAAAAGGGGGAAAATCGGTCTAAAGCAAAGCCACACAAGCTGCAGCCTTGTAACCACGACGACACACAGGAAAAGGATCATTAGCAAACAGAGATTACAAATAAACAGACCTTTCATAAGAGAAAAATGACCTTGTCCTCATCCACCTCTCCACACCCTTCCCCAGTTAACAGTCATTACCTTCCCCTCAGCACACTGGAAAAGTTTGTGTTCCTTTAGGTACAGAGTCAAAGACAGCCACAGTGAAGTCTCCTTTTAGCCTCCCATGACGAGATAATTAAGATGTGAAGTAGAAAACATAAGAGGGCTAAAGACTTTTTTTTTTTTTTAAGCAAAAGTAAGGTTCACTGTAGCTGCAAGTGTTGCCAGCACAGAAATCTCTTTTCCACTTGGAATGAAATACTTTAAATAACCATCTGGACTGATTCCTTCTGACTCCCACCATTGTTATTACAGAGGAGCTAGAGTTTTAAGAGCATATTTTGGATTAAATGAGCAAGGTCTCAAATTCACATATGTATATTTTAAAAGCTCAGAGCAGCTTTGGATAGACCGAAGAGCAGGAGCGGAGATCCAGAAAGTATCGAAATATGGCCAAAACAACGTTTGGATAAATAACATCTGGCCACAGTGGTTTGCTTTCCTTGAGTTTCTCAACTTCCTCTCTGGAGAAACCCAAGTCCCTCTTGGCCTTTCTCTGACTTCCTTTCAAATGTTTCTACAAATGGACACTGCTGCATTTCTCATTTCTTTATCTGGAGGAATACAGCAGGGAAATCCCACGGAGCAGGAAGATGGTGTGGTAGCAGGTGTGCTGTGGTGTACTAGTGGGCATCCCACAGCCTCAGGACCTTACCTTTGAAACCTGCAAGGGTCAGCAGCCCCTGGCATCAAGTGATTACTGGTGTCATCCCAGCTCTGTGACCTACCAGCCTGCCTTGCTTCAGGAGTTCACATCCCAGTGCCCTCTTTCTCCTCCTGAGCGACAACGCTGTTACAAGGGCTGAGGTTCTAGGGAAAGGAACCCACTCCTGCTTGTGACAAGTGCCAGAGACCCAGGTATGACGGGACATGACGTGGCGTCCAGCTGACGGGAGCACCTTGACAACTAACCTCACCCCATCAGACAATCTAGTTCCTGGTGCCTGCTGTCTAGCCCAGCCAGCCCACTGATCTCCATGTTCCTTCATTTTCTCAGCTGCAACCCCTTCGGACCAGCTTAGCTCCATTCCCTCCTCTTCCCTAGCCTCCAATGAAACAGCAACGGAAGCCCATGAAGGAAAAACAAGCTATCCCTGGTCTTCCCTTGACTCCAGACACCTGGGGAAAGTTTGCTCATTATCTCATCCCTTCCAAACAAGCGAAGCAGCAAAAATAATACCTTAAGGCAGTACCTTTCAACCTTCCTGTGGTGGTATTGTGTTCCCCAAAATATTGCGCACCCTAATCAATTTATCTGGGGTCAGAGAACAGAACAGCCACTAGACAGACATAGAGGCCAGAAAATGGTGGCGCACACACCTTTAATCCTAGCATTCCAGAGGCTGAAACCCCTCTGGATCTCAAGGCCACATAGAATCAGCCAGGCGTGGTGACACACGCCTTGAATCCCAAGAAGTGAGCCTTTAATCCCAGGGAGTGATGGCAGAAAGTAGAAAGTTATATAAGGCGAGAAGACCAGAAACTAGTCTGGTTAAGCATTTGGCTGGTTAAGCATTTAGGCTTTGAGCAACACAGTTCAGCTGAGATTCATTTGGATGAGGACTCAGAAGCTTGCAGTCTGAGGAAACAGGATCCGCTGAGGAACTGGCGAGGTGAGGTAGCTGTGGCCTGTTCTGTCTCTCTGATCTGCCAGCATTCACCCCAATACAAAGGCGTCACGTGGGGGGGGTCACAGCCCACTGGTTGAGAACCCCTGCCTGAGTGGTTCAAAAACAACTTCCAAATAGTGGCGTCTATACACACTCACTGACAGGTTTTGAAATGATAAAGGACTTCCTGAATCATACACTTTGGATGCGAACACCTTGATTTTCTAACAGTTTCCAGCGCTTAACGCTATTTGACATTATTTAAAGAGGCAGAAAAAGGTAAGGAGGGCAAAACATGCGAATTATCAACTTAATCTGAGGTTGAAGGAAGGGGACAGGAAGTGAGATAAATAAATAAATACAATTCCAGCTCTGAATTCCACAAGAAGGCACGATGGAAACAGTAAGAGAGACTGGAGCTATTCAAAGGGTGGACCGGGCCACGGCCACGAGGTGAACGGTGTGTTCCCAGCAAGCAAGAAGGCAGAGGCAGGATACAGAGGGCAAGCGCTTGGCTCTCCTGGCGGTAGCTTCCAATGGCATTGCTTATACTCAGGGTAAATGAGACAAACACCCAGGATCAGAGCTTGAATGTCTATTTGCTTCTCTAATGACTTGTATTTTCTCGTACTCGTTTTACCGAACATTACAAGATGGGCAGTACACACGGTAACCCGGAAAGGATAAAACTCCAATCCCACACAACAACGGTATTCCTGGAAGGGAGCCTTGCTCTGACCTCCACAGCGGACAGACACCAGCTTGTGCAGAGTATAAACATAGCCAATTAGGGGCACGTGACACCCTGCCAACCCCACATGCTCTTCTAGGAAGTGGAAAATACTATGTGGACGGAAGATAGGAAAATAAAAATTCGGCCCTAGCATAACCTGCTTAAATCATACACCAAAGTGTACAATAAGACAGTAACCCTGATCGCCACGAACGACAATCCAACTTTCAGATTCTGCGAGTTAAAAACTTGAGACAGAAATGATTTTTTTAAAAACCACTGCTAGGGCCTGGAGAGGTGGTTCAGCAGTTTAAGAGCAGCACTGGCTGCTCTTCCAGAGGTCCAGAGTTCAATTCCCAGCCACCACATGGTGGCTCACAACCACCTGTAATGAGATCTGGCGCCCTCTCCTGGCCTACAGGCATACATGCAGACAGAACACTCACCTAAAATAATATATATACATAAATACAATAAAATCAAACACCCAAAGCTGTGAGCCTCTGCAAATGATTCATTTCTTCTTAGGAAGTCGCATTAATAAAATCGTTCTGTCTCCCTACAGTCTACCTGTAAGTGTAGACAAGCAAAATACACACTGAAAAAGAACAGTACACAGGCAAACCAAGAAAAAGGTCCTCCTTTAAAAACTAGCTACCCAAGTTATCAAAGAACTTCCTTAACATTCACAGGGAGCCTTCCCGAATCCTAGCTTGAATCAACTGTGCGATGGAGCAGATATTGGAGAATAAAAATGGAGGGCGTCCTCAGATCAGGTTCTCTGACTGCCATCCAGAGATCCGTGATGTCCTTGATGCTCTCAAAAGGCATTGCAAAGTCCAAAGCCTTTTTTTTTTTTTTTTGGAATTGAAAAAAACTCTTTTGACATTTCATCTCATTTTTCTACAAGGTTTTCAGTGGAAGCATGAAGGAAGAGGAGATCAAGTTCATTGACACCATGGGCATCCAGCTTCTCCCCTAATGTTCCCAATCTGCCCAGGATTGCAAAGTTATAACCCAATGCCATTTGATTTGAAAACAAAGGGGTTTTATTTCATCGGTAATCTACAGACTAGAGAGATGGTTCCGTAGTTAAGAGCACTCGCTGCCTTTTTAGAGGTCCTGAGCTCAGTTCCCAGTACCCACACTGGATGACTCACAACTGCCTATAATTTCAGCTCGGGAGAATCTGACGCCCTCTCCTGGCCTCTACCAGCACACACACACAATAAATTTTAAACAAAATTATTGGATTTGCGTGTAATCATTTAAAGTTATGTTGAAATATATTAATAAATGCATTACATAAATTTATAGAACTGAGGTGTAATCAATACCAATAGCTATAATTCATAAAAGTAAAATCTCAGGGTCCTTTATAATTTTTTAAATGTAGAGAGGCTACCAAAATGTTTTAAAACTTTTGATGAAGGTCAAAGGGAGGGCTATGTATATTAGCACCTATGCATTTAGTTGGTGTTTGTTAACAGACAGGATTTAGTAGATACACATATCTTACGGAGGAACCATAAGGCTAGGCTCTGTCCATATCTCACTGCTCAGTTTTATCTGCTCAAAAGAGAAACAAGACTCAAACTGTGCTCTGGCAGCCATTTGCTCTAGGTTTTCTGGGACAAGTTTAACATCGAATCTGTTTCTAATTTTTTCCCATCAACCACAAGAATGTTCCCTATATTTCAACATTTTTGTGTCCAAATACATCTCCCAATCTGACTCTCACATACAAGAAAAACCTGAAACCATTTTCTGTTGTGTTGTCCGTAGTAATTATTCTCCAAGTGTTTCAACCTGGCTCATATGACCAGCACGTGATGCTTATTAGGCTTGACCTTCACCTCTTCAGGAAAGGCGGGCTCTTCAGCTGAACTTGGCCCTGGAGGGCTTCCGTCGTGTCAAGAGCCCTCTGCCCTGGTTGCTATGCATAGTTAATAAAACGTCTATATTTTTCTTTATCTTTCAAAACCACCACGTTTTCATTTCTTCCCCTTTTTTGACATTTTGGTGTGTGTGTGTGTGTGTGTGTGTGTGTGTGTGTGTGTGTGCGCGCACACACGCGCGCGCACGCATGTCACCTGTGCTCCAGCATGTACGTCAGAGTCAGAGGACAACTTGTAGGAATTCGTTCTCTTGTTCCCCTACATGGGTTTGCAGATCTCGAACTCAGATTGTCAGGCTTGGCCGCAGACACTTTTACCTACTAAGCCATATCACAGGCCCATAGGGCAGGTTTTCTTAATCCGTAAAATGGAGCTTAAAAATTATTCCTCGCAGGTGAAAACCTGATATCAAAATAGAGACTGGTTACAAAGACTGCCGGGCAGCCCTGCAGTGACTAAATGAGGCTCATGAACTGAGAAAAGCTAACTAAGGTCCCCAAGCCCTTTGGATAGGACCCCCAGCTTACACTTTTGGATCAAATGGATAACCAAGCTGCTTGAACAATCCCCTTCCACTTCAAAAGAACGTGCACGCCCAGAACAATGAATGAGGTGGAGGGCCTTTTCTGTGTCGTGAAATAGACCTGAACACAGGAAGCATGTCTGTACCAAGGGCACCAAGGAGAGCAGAGACCAAACAGAAATAGCACCTGGAAGCATTTCACCAGCCCAGGTGACCAGGACCCTATTTTATGTTTTACATGAAGTCAGAGCATCTGTGAGAACCTTGAAACCCCGCTCGATACGCATTTGTTTCCGCTTAGGCTATGTCAACGCTAAATTAGCATTTGGCTTTGTGATTCCAGGTTAAATGAGTTCAGGTCTTGGAAATATCCAGCTCTGGTTTAGATTTCCTATTTGCACATAACTTCCCTAACCTTTAAGTTTCCTAACCGTATTTGTACAAATTAGGCACCAATTCTAAGCCCCGCTGACTCAGCTATCTCCTGGCTGGAGCGTTACAGGAAAGGCAAACACATACAAACCACGTAAGCAAAGGCTCTGGGGAAGAAAAGCTGCCTCCAAGTATACTACGGATTCAAAGAGTCTGCGACCATCTTTCTCATCTCTATCCCCTTCAACACCAGGTTCCAGTCAGTGCGGCTGCTCCTGCCCTGGCCTCCAGCTTATGACAGTCAAGAAGTCTGCTGTGGGCGTTGGCCAGGCTAGAGAACCTTGATGTCTACCACGGCCAAACCCAAGAGAGCAGTAGGAGTAGAAACCCACGTAGCCATCATACAACTGCATGCATGTTAACACCGCAAAAGCAAGACAGAAGATAGTATTAACCAAAGAAAATTTCCCTACCCCCGGCCTCAGAACTGGACGCCACATCTGTTGTTTTTCTAAACAAATTGACTGGCAAAAGTGCTTTCAGCGGCTTAGAACCCAAACCTAAAAGGATGCTCGACTCACCCCTGCTCCCTGCTAGCCAGCCATGTTTGTCTGTTTACAGCCTGCTGCACTTGATTGGGAAAACATCTTAAGTTACAATTCCCAAAGCTATACTTTTGAAGGATACTCATAAAAATAAGTATTTCCCCGAAGCATTCCTGACATTCCACCCCAGTCCCAGCTTGGAGTGTTCAAAGTGTTCAAATATTAGAACGCAGACACGTGCTCCTGGTGGGGGGGGGGGGGGGGGGGGGGGGGGGGGGACACGATTTTCAGGAAACCGTACAGACAATGTTGAGTCACGCCATCTGCAAGTGACTATCACTGGATGTATGAACTGTAGGCTGCATGTGTGACTTCATTTGAAAGGCTGCCCTCCCCACGCATGCACGCACGCACTAACATGTATTTTTAATGAACACGCAATCTGCATTTCTGCTAGAGTTTTACCAGACCCGCTAAGTGTGGTTTCCCTACCCGAACCATTTGGAGAAAGGAAAAAAAAAATCAGAGAGCCCAAACTGAGCACTCTTACGCATGACGAGAAGTGGAGCATTCTGATGGGCGCCTAGCTGATGTCTGTCCTGAGAACTCAGAAGGTAGCACTGGGGGGGGGGGGGGGGGGGGGGGTGCTGTGGGGGTGGAGCTGAGTGTCTCCAGTACTCCCCACTCCAAGCCAAAGGCCCCAGCAGCCTGCAGATGTGGGGAGACCTCTTCCATCCTTAGAAAGCCTGGCAGTCTCCTGTCATTTTTACAAAGAGGATGGTTTAGTGGTGGGTCTTAGTTTCTCTCTTCTGAGAATCCTGCTTGGAGAGAAGGTAGGGGCGGGTGACGGAGCACTGGGAATAGGAAAAAGTGTGAGACATCCAAGACAAACAAACATCTAGCACAAAACATCTAACACGAACAGCGACTCTTCCCCAGGCAAGCCTGGCCGGGTTCTCGGCACTGGTGTAGGTATCTGCCCTCGGGTCTCTCTTCCATGACCCTCTGGCTGGCCAGAAAACTCTCCTCATTTCCTTCCACCATTGCCAGAAGAAGCTTCAACTTCATCTTGAAGGTGAAGCGACAACACGCTGGAATGTTCAAATAAGGCTTCGTGATACAGAGTTGTCTCTAGAACACTGTGGGAAACATCCAACCCAGACTTCCAGTGCAGCACTCTGCATGCATGCTCAGCTAGGGAAACAGTAACCCAAACGACAATGATGATGATGATGACAACGACGATGACGACACACGGGGGTGGGGGGGGGGGGGAGCCTGCCCCACGCTGGCCTAGCCAGCCAGGCCTACTCCTGAGAGGTCCCGGGATGGCCAAGCAAACTCCCTGAGGGCAGCGAAGGAAAGGCAGGCAGAACCGAGGACTGAGTTCCAGGCTGTGCTCAGTGCTTGTCTGCCTTCCCACTGGGTCCTTCCAGAAGCTCTCCTGGACTGACACTGCTGGTCACATAGAGAAGGAAACCAAGAGAGTCAGGACCGTAGTGATCAAAACAAGATGGCTCCAACACTGTCTGCAAACTCTTCATTCCAGGAGAGGTTAACCTTTCTCCAACTTCTGCGCTAAATACACACACACACACACACTCTCTCTCTCTCTCTCTCTCTCTCTCACAGGCAGACACACGTATGCTCACATGCACTCATTCAGACACAAATGTGCACACATGCACACACACACATATTCACATGCAGACACATGTATGTTCATATGCACTCGTTCAGACACAAATGTGCACACATGCATAAACACACACATACACATACACAAATTTCCAAAAGATTACAACCATCATCATCTTTTTCTATGTAACTCCTTTTACTATCTTTATTTTTTACGTGCATTGGTGTATGCTTGTATGTCTGTGTGAAGGTGTTCAGATTTTAGATTTACAGACAGTTGTCAGCTGCCATGTGAGTGCTGGGAATTGAACCCGGGTCCTCTGGTAGAGCAGTTGGTACTCTTAACCACTGAGCCATCACTCCAGCCCCCTATGTAACTCTTAAAGGAAGAAAAAGGGTAAAGTAACATTTAGGGCTAATACGGAAAGTTTATTATTGAGATACATATATATCAAAACCATAACTTTGAAGACTGGGCTGTCATAGAAACTGTACCCTTAAACCTTTGACTGAAATGACAAAATTTAAGGTCAGCAAGCATAAAAAGTTTCCTGTGAGCCAGGTGTGGTGATGCAGGGCCGAAATCCCAGGCTACTCAGAAGGCAGAGGCAGAAGATCACAAGTTCAAAGTCAGCCTGGGCAACTTAGCAAGATCCTATCTTGAAAAAAAAAATGTCCCTCTCGAGGTGTTGAAATGGCTTCTTCCATCTTCCATGAGACCTCAGCGGTGACACAGGCATCAGCATACACCGCTCCGAAGCTGGAGGCCTCAGGGGTATAAGCATCAGCTAGCATTCTCCTGGAGATCTCCGCCATCCCCAGCGAGCGCTATTTTCTTCTTCCTACACATTTTTTTATTTCTCCCATCAGGTTTTCAACTGTGTTTTGTTTTGACACAGTGAGTATAACTCTGTACTTGGGGTATATTCTTTTCCTGTTACTTAGGAAACAAATAATCACAGTGACTTCAGACAAGAGAACTGTAACCCCCAGCTCTTCCGTGGTTCAGAAAAACCTTGAATGGGGCATATGGATTAGTCATATCATTGTCAGCTTTCTGCAAGTACTGGGGAAAACCAAGTCCCAGTATTATCCAGTTACCAGAGGCCACTGGCATTGCTTAGTTCACAGCCTCTTCTACCATCTTCAAGAGTCCCAATGCAGCTTCTTCATCATAGCATGTCAGAGGTGACCGAACCTTCAATATACAGCCCAGTGGTATCGCCTTTTGTGCATGGAAAAAAATCAGAGTAAGCCTGTTGATAGATACACTTAAGAATATGTTGATAAAAATGATCTATAAAGGATCCTGACTATTTAATGACAATGTAGAGTGCACACTGATAACAGCTGAGAATATATTTATGGTGTTAGGAATACATTATGCCCAGGGTAGTGGTGGCGTACACCTGTAATCCCAGCACTCAGGAGGCAGAGCCAGGCAGATCTCTGTGAGTTTGAGGCCAGCCTGGGCTACAGAGCGAGATCCAGAACAGGCACCAAAACTACACAGAGAAACCCTGTCTCGAAAAAACCAAAAACATTAATGTATATGTTGACCTGGCTTGGCCATTTCATAGCAGATCCATACTCCTAACATCACGGTCACTGTTGACCTGAGAAAGGATCTGTTCACTCTAATGGAATATCAGTGTCTCTCAGTGTTGGCAAGTAGTTTAAAGGGGCAGGTCCAGCCTCTAATCCCTGCAATCGGGAGGCAGAGCCAGGTAGAATCTGAGTTCCAGGTCAGCCAAAACTAGAGAAACCCAGTCTAACAGAACTGAAGAATAACAGGAAGTCCAGCCTCTCCATCTTCAGCTTCCTGTCTCTCTCTCAGGTTATCTTTCCTTCTCAAACACACTTACCGTGATATTGACACAGCCAGGGGACCCTCACTAAGGCCAGCACCATGCTCTCGGCTCTCCAGAACTCAGAGTCACATAAACCTCTTCATGCAGCCTTGGGTATTTTGTTATGGCAACAGAAAACAGACTAGCCACATAAAGTAGCATGCTTCCAGGTTTGAAAATCAAGACACGGGCACCTCTGCACAGAGTGGGCACTGCCATCCTGGTTCCTACAAGGAGACCTAAGAATCAAACACTCTTTATTAAGGCCTCTCTCTCTCTCTGAATCTTGTTCAGTCTTAACAAAAATCCTAAAGAGCCCAGTGATCAGCTGAATCAGGCATCCCAAACCTAAGAGATAGATGGGCACCAGGAGAGGAAAAACAAAGAAAGGAAACAGTAGACACTCTGTGACGGGAACCAACGGCCCACACTGTGTCCTGAAACACCAGAGGAGCCAGCACATTACAAGGGCAAGAAAAGTGGAATTCTGTCAGACTGCTTTCGTACCCCCTCCCTCCCCAGACTGGTGTCGCTCTCCATCCAGCCTGCTCAGAGAAAGTTTTTGCAATGGGCAGCAGTTAATGCAGAGACTCGTACCTGGTCAGAGAGTAACTGGTCAGAGGGCTGAGACTAAATGACCGTTGAGTGCTCAGCCCTAAATAGGACATCTATGCCAGCCCCTCCCAAGGTATAACAGACATATGAAGACATCCAATATTTAATAGTTAGATTATGCAAACCACAGAAACAATGTATGGATATTCCCCAAATAGCATAGGGGCTGAGAGAACATTTGCCAGCAGGCCCTAGAACTACCAACTATTACTTCCTCCCCCCAAAAAAAGCACAGAAGGGGGCACAGGTAAGTTCTGTTGGGATGTGTTCAGTGCCCCCAAAGACAGGAATCAAAACAGTACTTTGTACCTCATTTGTGACAATGTCATTCACAGATATTTAGTCATCCGTTCACGGGGGAATAGTAACTCATCCTTTTTAAGTAAGGTCTCCTCTCTTTCGCGGATTTCTCAAAGCTACCACAGACTCCTCAGGAGTTTCCAAATGTTAACCAGCCTCAAAGCGACGGGTGTGATGGAGCAAAAGGTCCCGCTTACAGAGTTCTTTGATTTGCTTGTCTGCTACCTTTCTCAGGGCAGACACTATGCGGCAAGGGGAACACAGGATCCAGCTGTGATGAATCCAGCTGCCAGGAACAACCGGAGAT
Organism: Onychomys torridus; assembly: GCF_903995425.1. NCBI lineage: Eukaryota > Metazoa > Chordata > Mammalia > Rodentia > Cricetidae > Onychomys > Onychomys torridus. Next base: position 52,830,928 of record NC_050460.1, read on the forward strand.
GCTCATCCCTGCCTCACGGGCTTGCCTGCCTTCCCAAATCCTCAAGTGACCAGTTGCACAGAGGCAGGATGTTTAGTCAGCTTGACTGACAGCCTCTAAGGACGGGAAGAAATGAGGCTCAACCCCCTATCAAGGTTCCAAAACCCTGTGACCCTCTCATGTAGATAATCAGAGATGAGGGGCCTTAGCCTGTCTTATCTGCAGTGCTACCAGGCACAGATGTGACAATATATTACCGGTGACTGACACAGGCTGCCTTAAAAGTCACACATGAAGCACATGGGCCAATAAAATCCTAAATACAGACCGTGTTTCCTCATCGATAGGGAGGCCTTCTAATTCGCTGCCCTGCGGGGAACGCTCCCAGTAGATCAGAAGGTGAACAGGTGGGTCTCAGCAGCTTTGGAAGACTTGGTTTACACTAGAAGTTTCTCAGGTGGGGAGTTGGGAGGGGCTGGAGAGATTGCTCAGTACCTAAGAGTATGGACCTGCTCTCCCAGAGCCTGAAATCCCAGAACCCTCATCCAACCACCACTTCCAGGAGACCCAGTGCCCTCTTGTGGTGTCCACGGGCCCTGCATGCACATGGCACTAACATACAAAAACAAGCATAGGCGCACACACTAAAATAATTAGTTTAATAAGGAAAGTGTCTTTGATCGTGATGTGAGCTGAAGCAGAAATTATAGGTGAGCAAGTCAGGTAATAATAATAATTTTTAAAAAATGGGAGGGGGCTGTCAGAAGTCTCAGCGCCCAGATTCGCTAATGACTCCTCTGTTCCCAGCCCCTTCTATCAGTATTACATAAAATGGAAAGGACAAAAGTATGTCTAAGCATACGTCATCTCATAGCCACGCTCGCATAAACTATTGCTGAGCAGGTGTGGCGAAAAGTGGCTGCTATCCCAGCACATGAGAGGGTCAGGAGTTCAAGGTCATCCTCAGAGACATAAAGAGTTGAGACCAGCCTGCACTACTTGAGTATAAGCCCTCGTCTCTCATCAAAGACGTTTTTGTTTGGTTGGTTGATTAGTTGGGGTTTTGTTGGTTTTTGTATCAGACAGAAACTTTTACAGAAAGCCACACTGTTCAAAAAATGTGAGAATAGGTGAGCAAGTGCACAACCCCAAATGATGTGTCTACAACACAACCCTATACCTAAGGCTGCTGGGGGCAGAAAGTCTGTAAGCACCAGAGGACCAGGGTGCCTGGTAGACACGTCAAGGAAGCTGAAACCAAGAAATCTCAATGATATGACTGCCTAAACAAGGCCTGCATAATGACGTCACCAGCTGACATGCCAATGTGGATGTGGGACATCTCACAAAACCGCACCTGTAGATGAAGACCTACAGGCAATTAATGGGGTATCCATGGAAGAGCCCCGATATATTATTCAGTCTCCAGTGGTCAGCCCTAAACAGATACAGGTAGGAGCAACAGCAAACAGCTCTAAGTAGGTCGTGTGTATGTGTATGTATGTGTGTATGTACTATGGACAAATACACACATATATACTGAACAATAATAGTTAAAAATGGTGAGATCCTGACTTTGAAAGGAAGACGGGCAATCTAAGAGGAGATGGAAGGGAGAAAGAGAGAGGGTGGAGACTGATATAAATTCAGTACTCGTGTATGAAACTTCCAAAGAAATACTTCAATTTTACAAGTTTAAATAAGTAAATGCCAAACTAAGGTAACAGATTATTTCTAAAAGTCTATCATTTCACAGTCCCCCCCCCACAAACTGCCACTTCACTTAGATCATATAAAATGGTTTTGTTCTCCTGTTTTTACAAAGCAGTAAAACTTCACTACAGACCAATTCAGGACTGTTAGCTGACAAGCTGATGCTCCCAGAGATGAGGGCACAGTAGCCTTCATGGTGACAGACCCTTCTCTACCCATTCCATGGGGAAGGTGGGAAGCCCCACTACAGTGGCCTGCCTGGGACTCACTGACCTGAGGAAAGCTCACTGTGACCTCGCTTTGGAAAAGTCTATAGTGACCCTACCTTAGATTGGAGGGTGATACACAAGAACCACCGGCATCCTACACAGCCAAGCCAAGCCACACTGGTCTAGACACTGCCAGGCTCTGTGGTCTCACTGAAGAGCCCACGACCATTCTCTCCATTTATGGGCTTGATTTACAGCCACTGTAAATAAACAATGGCTGAGAGGGAAGCTTTTATAAAGACAGCTTTAGTACTGTCCACAAAAGAAGGGTGCAGGCTAAGATGCCTTCAAATAACCATCCTATGCTTAAGCACAAAGCCAAAATGAGGTTAAAATGATTTTTTCATTGTGATGAGCTCAAAATATGCTCCAAGTTTCACTCTCCCCAGACTTTGATCATATACATCACAAAATAATACAAGGATTTTTTTTTTAAGCTCAAAAATCCAAAGTCACGTGTAACAAAATGTGACAGCAGACTCCAAAAGCAATCAGACACCATCCACCGGGTACTAAATCTGAAATTCATTTCTCAGGACAAAAATTAGGAAAATTCTCAGAACACTTTCAATAAGTTTCAATAGCCACCTCACACCCTTAAAATTTTTATCACTTATAAAAATGTAACCCCAAGAAAAACATTTGTAGCTGCCAAAGATTCCTAAGGCAACTTTAAAGTCTTTGTTTCTGAATTTTAAATTCTGAATATTCCACAAAATAGATACATACAACCTGGAGAGCAGCTGCACTTCGATGCTAAATTTCAGACACAAAGATAGGAGGTATGCTATCTTTACATGGATGGATGGATGGATGGATGGATGGATGGATGGATGGATGGATAGATAGATAGATAGATAGATAGATAGATAGACAGATAGACAGAGAGACAGATAGATATAGAGACAGACAGGTAGATAGATAGATATAGACAGAGAGATAGACAGACAGACAAATAGATACATAGAGAGACAGACAGACAGATAGATAGTTTTGTCAGGCCCGATTGAAGTGTGGCACATTTCAACCAACAAGACTGAACTCCTGTCTTGCACAGGCCTCCAGACACACAACCATCAGAGCTTTAAGTACATGAAGATATTCCTTCTCAGATGTTAAATAGAAAAGTGGGATTCTGAGTTTATTGTTTTAACAAGGTATTTCCTAATGCTCACAATAGGGCAATCCCTCAGTCTATGGCTTAAATGGGTTTCTTATTACATCTACTATTTTTTTCCTCTCTCTCTCTCTCTCTCTCTCTCTCTCTCTCTCTCTCTCTCTCCCCCTCTCTCTCTCTCTCTCCCTCTCTCTCTCTCTCTTTTGTTTGTTTGTTTGTTTGTTTTGTTTTTCAAGACAAGGTTTCTCTGTGTAGTTTTGGTGCCTGTCCTGGAACTCACTCTGTAGACCAGGCTGGCCTCAAACTCACAGAGATCCACCTGGCTCTGCCTCCCGAGTGCTGGGATTAAAGGCATGCACCACCGCTGCCTGGAGCATATCTTGTATATTTTATACTAGGGACCAAACTCATTCATTGTACATGCTAGGTGAAAACAGCTACATACCCAGCCTTAATTTTTTTTTTAATCATTTCAAAATTCATTTGGTGATACTTAAGCTCCAAGGAGATGGTAGCAGGTGGCGCGGCTATGAGAAAGTTAGGAGATGAGGACAGAGCCCTCTGAATGGGGTTCATGCCCTCACAAAAAGAGGCCCAAGAGTTGCCTTGCCTGGTCCATCATGTGAGGACAAAGCAAAAAGAGGCCATCATAAGGAAGAGGTCCTTTGCCAGACATCTTCACTTCAGCGACTTGGTCTGCACGGTCAGGCGATAACGCAGTAGTTCTCAACCTGTGAGTCACACAGGGGTTGTATATCAGATATTCACATTACTGTTTATAACAGTAGCAAAATTACAGTTACGAAGTTGCAACGAAATAATATGGTTGGGGGTCACCACAACATGAGGAGCTGCACTAAATGGCCGCAGCACTAGGAAGTTTGAGAACCGCTGCTCTAATGTGAGAAGTGGATTCCTGCTACTCTGAGGGTTTTGTTACACCAGCGGGAACAGAGTAAGGTGCTAGCAATGTCCTGCAGGAGCTATGATGCAGGGGCTTTTTTGTTTGTTTGTTTGTTTGTTTGTTTTTGTTTTGTTTTTTTGTTTTTTGAGACAGGGTTTCTCTGTGTAGCTTTGCGCCTTTCCTGGATCTCGCTCGGTAGACCAGGCTGGCCTCGAACTAGGCAGAGCCAGGCGAATCTCTGTGAGTTCGAGGCCAGCCTGAACATCTTTAAAACAGAAAAAAAGTCTTAAATGATGGTTTTTACAAATCGAAGCAACAAGAGAGCATCAAGAATGGGAGAGATCAAGGAGACACATGTCACCCGGTTCCCTGAGGGTTGCAAGCTTCCAGGCAGCAGCGCAGAGTGTGCACAGGGCAGACCTTACAGCCAGAGTGCGAACCCTGCCCCCATAGGCCCATGAGCTGCGGGTCTTATCTCCAGCAGGTGGTACTATTTTAAGAGGTTCTGGAAATGTCAGGAATCAGGGCTTATCTGACTGAGGAAATGGGCCAAAGGGCACATCTCTAAAGTATTACACCTGGCCTCAGTCCTTTCTTCTCCCTCTTGGACCTGTCCACCATGAGATGAGCCACCTTCTCCTCGGCAAGCTCCCCACACTGGCTAAGCGTTATCTCCTTAACATCCTGGGCCCAGAACCAGGACGATGGACTGAAGTTTCTCAAACTGTCAATCAAAATAAATCTTTCCTTCCTTATTCCTTGGCTCTCAGGTACTGTGGGCACAAGGATAAAATGACTAAATTAATCCAAGGAAATAGACATCAGAAGAAAAGTGGCCCTTTGCCTAGGATAGTCTCCTCCGGCCTGTACAGTCAGTAATTCAAGATTGTTGTTTTGCTGTTTGTTTGTTTCTTTATAATACTGCAAGCACACTACTTGATTTGGCAGCAAATCGTATTGTAATGGCATTCTTTAAAAAATCGTAAGCAAGCAGAAAAGGGATTTAATACCAAATCCCCAAGGTGCTTGACTGCCTTCATCAAATGATCTACCATATTCCTTCTTGGCTCACATTTATTGTGGGTTTGCGGAGAGAGGAACCCATTTGTGGATGTCTGAGAACAACAAATATAAGAATTGGTTCTTTCCTTCCACATGTGAGTCTGGGTAACCTCGGCTCATGAGGCTTAGAGTCAAGCACCCTGACCCATTGAGTCTTCTCACCTAAAGGGAAAAATTCATCACTAGAGAGGTTAAGAGTCTGTTGTCTGTGTATCAGTGTTGTGTAAGTAACATTTCTTGGCCACAGTTCTCTTCCCCACCATTGCCTTAGCCAAGCTACAAAGTCATGCTAAGTGGGTTTAGGAACCATCAAATCTTTCAATCAAATTGAATATACATTTTTTCCCTTTACACAAAACGCACGACAAAACTGACCTGTTGTATTTGTGTTATATTCAGCAATGCAATTTCAAAATTTCTGAAAAGCTACAAGAAAAATGTATCACTTTCTGCCTGCATGCCTCTACCCCTGCCAGTAAAACATCAGACATCTGCTCCCTTCGACCAGAAGAGACCAGACTGTGAACACCACCTAAGAGGTATAACATTCACAGTCATCTCAAGTTAATAATTTGTCACGATATTAACCATTGCCCAAGTCTAAACAGAAGTTCCGAAGTCTTACAAACAGGATTTATCATCCTCTAATAGAGGAATGGCCTAAACAAACATTTTTAAAGGCATAAAATCGACTACTTGTAGTGTGGTCTGACTTGCAGGGATGGTTCCACCACGTTGAGAAAGCAACTCCCTCCACAAAACTAACTCCTTCCTGTAATAATGCAGGGGGTAAAATATTCTTAATTACCTCCAACAGAGCTGAAGGCTTTGAAGTCTCTCTGCTCACCAGTTTCACCCATTTCCAATAATGATTAAAACCCATTCAGCCACTGTCTGAGTTCCAGAGATTCCAGACCCAACACTTGGTTTCACATGAGAGATTCCAATGACCCAAATCGTCACTCACTGGAACTCCCCTGACTGAAGGCTGTTAATCAACATGGTGGGAAGAGATCAGAACTGTGATCCACTCACCAAGAATGAACATAAATGGAGGACTGCGCTCTGCAGTCCTCCAGTGCTCTTTATTTGATCTCAGTGATGAGAAGAGACGGTCTGCCTAGCTACCCTGATGTTTGAAGACTCCCGTTGGAATCAGCGGTGACTGCATTCTTTCCTAGCTGTGCAGTCAGTGCTGTGAGGGAGTAACGATGAATCCAATCAGAGCTGCGGACAACAGGCGCTGCACCTTTGAGTGGGCCACTTACATCCTTGGTCAGTGGCTAGACACAAAGCCAACAGTCTCTCCTCTCTTGAGCTGCCAAACAGAATCGATGTCCATGAGTGTGTCACGAGAACAGAATCAAGTCTCAGAAGTGTTCTCTATGGAAAAGTAATGAAAATGTGGAGAGACAGGGCTGATGCTGGGGGCCAAAGAGATTGCTCAGTGGCTAAACGCTCTTGTAGAAGACCTGAGTTTGGTTCCCAGCACCCATACTGGAAAGTCTGCAACTACATGGATCTCCAGTTCCAAGCAGATCTGTCTCCCTCTTCTGGCCTCTGAAAGCACTGCACTCATGTGCTTTCACACACACACACACACACACACACACACACACACACACACACACACACTTAAAAATAAAATTTTTAAAGCTAGAAATACACTCTTACTTCCAAAATAATTACTCTAAACAATCCTAGCTAAAGTAATTTATTTTTCTCTCCCCACTATGTGAATAACTTCTTGCTAGCACTTTTATTTTTGAAGGGAAGACTGAATTATATTTACCCCCAAATCAGGACAACCTTTCAAGTCGAAAACAATGACTTCAGCATTCACATATTTACTTACGTCCTTAATCAGGAAAAAAAGAAATCAAAGGAACAAATATGGCAGGTGTAAGCTGCTGGTTAAGTAGTAAAGTATTAATATGTATCATGGAAAAAGACACATTATATAAAAGATTTGCAGCAGAAGTGAACTGTTCAAACAAGGTCCCCTGAAACAGCACGTGTTCTCCTGGGAAATACCAGAGCATCCACCCTCCCGCTCGTGAAGTCCTTTGTGCCCCATCAGCCGTTGCTTGGCAATGCTTCACTCCTGATTTTCCTAATTTTTCTGATCGGATGTACATTTACTGGCCTGTCTGGGTTTTCCAGGCAGACACAATGGGAAGGTCTATACTGCTTGGTCTGCCATATTGACAATGGAATTTCTAGGGTTTTCTTTTTTTTTTTTTTTTTTTTTTCAGGAAAAAAAAAAAACAAAGTGACTCCCATTTTTCGACTCTTATTCTTAAATATTTAGATAAAAAGGTGTTATCAGATATTAACTTTTAAAGAAAATTGGTTTTAAAGGAACCTGTTGAGAACTTTACCTGGGGTTTTGTTACAAAGTAGTCCTTGGCTATCCAGAAATTCTTATAAAATGAGTATAAATTATATTTTTGGATTCTGTGTGGCAATATGATTTACTGATGTTTTAGAAAAATTAGTCCTTTAAAGTTAGAACTGAACTTTTAAGAGACCCCATAAGGTAATTATAGCTGAACTTAATAGTCTATATATGTAATTATATTAACAAGGACAAAAGTGTGTTCCTCCACTGTAAGGTCTAAATTGGGGTTAACACTCCCAAGAAGACCACAGTGTCATTTATGAGTTTGTTGAAAAAGCCTACTAACGAAGTGCAGATACACCAGCTCTGCAGAGTCAAGTTAATTGGAGAAGACAATTTAATTTCCCAACCCAGTGGGAAAACAGATTCATGCAGGATAATGTAACCAAAGGACGTAGGACTCTTAAAACATTAACGAAGAGTACAGCCACCTAACTCCATATGTCTCTATCTCAGGTCCTATACATTAACATCATCATGAGGATGATGCCCATTACCACATGTACAGGAGTTTATTATCGATGAGAAATTCACAAAGAACTTCCGGTCACTGTGACAGGGAACACCAGGAAGATAAGAGGGACTGAAAGGACCATTTGCAGACTGGTACATCCCAGGGATTCCTACATAAGCTTCCTCTGGTACCACCGACCAGAATCATGGTGGACAGCATCCTTTCTGACGCCGACAGTGAAGACCTTTTTGAGACATATAACTACCAATACAGTGCCATCCTTTGACACAAATCTCATGACTGGTGGTCAGTAGCCTCCTTTACAAATAGCCTGGTCAGATGCCGATACAAGCAGTAGGTGCTTTCCTTGTTCAGATGAGGCAGAGACATCTTTCCATAAAGAGATGTAAAACCCAGGTTTACAACCTCTACAGCCTAAAGCCAGAAGGGAGAAGTAAACACAATGCACTTGAAGGTATAGGAAAATGGGAGCAGTATCCACTCCCTTAACAAGCTTCATAATTACATGCCCCAGCCCTCCCTCCACACAGACTCACTCACTAAGCCGCCTCTCTTCCCCATCTAGCTCATATACTCAGGGCATCCTCACTGTCCATGAGGTTAGCCACTCCAGCCCTGCCCAAGTAGTTGTTTGCAGAGTTCTTCTACTCAATCTGCCCCAACTTCTGACTCAGAAAGAGTAATTTAACTGCTAAAAAGAGAATCTGACTTTCAGCTCAGAAAGTCAGTCTCTGTCTGTCTGTCTGTCTGTCTGTCTCTCTCTCTCTCTCTCCCCTCCCCTCCCCTCCCCTCCCTCCATCCTTACCCCATCTCTCTCCTCCCAGCAGCCCCTTAGTCGTCACCTTCCTACCCTGTTGATTTCTCTCATTAACTCCAATAAAGTTGTCCTTGAGTTCCCACTGGGGCAATTTTTAAATTCTTTTACCTATGAGATCAAGATCCTGCAGAAGAGTCTATGTGTCCCTTGGTGATCCTGCCTGCATACAATATTCAGCTGAGTTTTAGAGAAATGTAACTTTCCTAAGGCCACATGGGAAGGGAGTTTCAGAAATAGGAGATTAATGAATTTCTTGATTTCTGGCCAAAAATAAGAGCAACAATTACACTTTGAAAATATCAGCTATCTGTGAAATTATTCAACTCCCGGTGTCACAGAAAGACAAAGTTGGCATTATCTCACTTAGTTATGGAATCTAAAAGTGTCATATTCATGAAAGAGAAGAAAACGGTTACTTCCTGGGCCGGGATGGGGGAGGGAGGGAGGATTAGGAAGAAATTGGTCAAAGACTACAAAATTGAGTTGGGAAAAATAAACTGCAGAAACTTCCTGTGCAAAGTGAGGATGACAATTATCAGGTATAGAACACCAGGGCCAGCGAGATGGCTCAGTGCATACAGACACCTGCCGCACAAGCTGGGTGGTTTCGATCCTCAGAACCCACGGAAAGGTGAAAGGAGAGAAAGGGAGCTCTGTAAAGCTGCCCTCTGACCTCCACATGTGTGTGGAAAAGGGTACATATGCACCACCACCACCACCACCCCCGACACACACACAAACATATACAAACGGTGTCATCCACACAACAGAATGTTACTCAGATGAGGATAGGATGAAGAAAGAACCGTGTAAATTCATGTAAAATGCAAATAACTGGTTTTTGGATACATAGAGCTAAATAAAAAGAACCAGTCTAAATGGCTACATCCTAAACAAGTATTATATTGATGCACTGTGCACTTGTCAAAACCCACAGGGCACAGGGCGGGCCTTAATGTCTGCATTCTGTAAGAGATCACTGCTGGAGTTGTCGACTCCTGGACAGGGGAAAAAAATAAATAAAAAAAACCGTAATGAAAGAAACTAACCAATGTGGGAAATAAATTCAATGAAGGGGAAAGAAAAGATGCTAACCTCAGTGTCACCAGATGGGGCTAAAATATGTAGCTTAAGGCAAAGAAACTATGCATTGAGCTCTGTCTGCTGATAGAACTGTTTTTCACAGGGTGTTAGCCAAGAATTCTAAGACCCATATATACTGTATCCTGAGTTAAACAATAAATGAATGCAGATCATAGGAACCACTGCTGGAAGCCAGGGAGAAAGCTCAAGTGGTCTACACCGTGGGAGATTAGAGTTGGCGCCTTATTATAACTCGCGTTTAGCTTACTATAACTGCAGATGGATAGTATCACAAATCCCTATAGAACCATTTATAGACCTGCACTCTCATACAAACTATCTCCCTGCTCTGTCCGCTGGAAGAACCTAAAGGAACATAGCCCACGAGCAATGAGAGCACCAGATCTCAGCTCTAATGCCATTTTCCCATCCAGATGCTATGACTCCTTTGAACAACGGAACCTGGAATATTGTGTAATGCCACAAAATAAGAAGTGTGTCCAAAAAAAAAAAAAAAAAAGAGCAACAACAACAAAAAAAATCGTCATGATGAGGGTGTACCAAGGGACAAAGAAGTCAACCAAAAGAGGTCCCCTGGTCCAAACGGAAACCATCTGATTGATAAAATACAGAAATGGGGATGGCTTAAAGTCTTAACAAATCCTTAGGGCTCAAGGACAATCCAGACTCTAGGAACCAGGGCAGCATAGGAACAGTGGACAAATGGAAAAGGCACTACTCCAGCTGGGCCACCAAGAGCTGGGCCACCAAGAGCTGCGCCACTAGGCACAGGTCACATCTACAGTGTGCATCACGGGTACCTTGAGAATGTCACCGGATGACCTACAGGCAGGCAACAACAACAACGAAAATCACACAGATAGCAGCCAAGGTTCTCTGACAGAGGACCTGGCCAACACGCCTCAGAACCGTCAGCTCATTGAGAACAAGACAAATATGAGGCTCGTCACAGCTCAGGGGCATCTGGGACACGTGTCAGCGCAATGTGCTCTCCTGTGCAGAGAAGTCTAGAATGAAGAAAGGAAAAGATGGGGAAGGGGAAGGAGGAGAGGAAGACAAAGGGGAAGGGGGAGGACAAGACCAGTGAAGGAAATCTGAATGAAGCATGGGCTTTAGTCCATAATGATGCGCCATTATGGTTCACTGATTAATGTAAAAAGTGAGCAGCAAGGGAGAATTAGATATGAGGTGTGTTGGGACTCTGTTCATTTCAAATCCACTTCGGTGAATCACAAATTCATACCAGTGAAGGAAATAAGAAGCCGCCATTACACCTCCAAATACCAATTTAACTAAGCACATCTGAGAGCCTAACTCACTCTTTCAATATTAAAAATAAAATCAATGCTGCTACATTTACAAGGCAGAAGGCCCACATTTTTTTAAGCCTGTTTTTTTGTTTGTTTGTTTGTTTTGAGACAGGGTTTCTCCATGTAGTTTTGGTGCCTGTCCTGGATCTCACTCTGTAGACCAGGCTGGCCTCGAACTCACACAGATGCTCCTGGCTCTGCCTCCCAAGTGCTGGGATTAAAGGTGTGCGGAACCACCTCCTGGCTCTATCATTTCTTTTTATTTTTGTTTTTGTGGGTTTTTTTGCCAGAGCTGAGGACTGAACCCAGGGCCTTGCACTTGCTAGGCAAGCACTCTACCACTGAGCTAAATCCCCAACCCCCATTTCTTTTTAATAATCTACATATCCTCTGGGTTGCAAAACTGATACTGGAATATCGGTTTGGGGTTTCGTTTGTTTTTTGTTTTGGGGGGTGGTTTTTGAGCCTCTGAGACTATTGGTGGGAGTCAGCAGATAAACCACAATAGCAAGAGAGCTCTTCCTTCATCAGGAAAAACTGTGGCCACTCTCTGGGCCTGCCTGGGCTTTTTCCATAATGAAGGGACTGTTGAAATCTCAGTGTCCCACCACTGGGTCTTAAAGACATCAGCAAAGCAGTGGTGGCGTGACGATATTGGGTAACTTCATTGCCAATAATAAGAGTTGGGAGACTGTAAGCATTTCAGATCTACTCCTTGGTTTGGACAATCGGTAATTCCATTCACATGGGACCCACAATGCCTCAGGGCAGCAGTGAGCTACCGAAAAGCTTGGCCTCTTTCATTCGATCACTCCCCGACCCTTCACACACAGCTCCAGGCTGTAAAGTACATGACAGTCACTGTTACTTCTCATGACAATAAACGCAGCTCCACAGCAACCGGATCCAAAAGCTCAAGTAATTACTGGTTTGCTTTCCTCCTCTGAGTTTTACTGGGAATAACAAGAACTGAACTAATGATGCCAAAAGAACCCTCCATCTAGAACAAATATGAAAGAGCTTAGATTCGTGACCTGAGACGGGGAACAGGGCTCAGGCACAGTGGAGATGGAGGAAGGTGGAGGCCAGCTATGGACCCCCAGGGAGCTACCCATTCAGTGTAGCTGCCAAACATGCCCAGGACACTAGTGTTACTTCGCCACTAACCCAAGAAGTCACTTGGGACACAGTGCGACTCCCAATGGACACAATCCAACTAAACCAAACAAATACCCAATCTTGAGCATTCCTACCTAACACAGGAGCCACCTTCACACACCTAATCAGCTTATGGCCAGGGCGATGAGTGTCATAAGGACAGAGTGAAGTCGAAAAATCTCTATTTTAATTTAATTTAATATATTTCTGGTATTTTCCATTTTGTTTTATTGTTTGGATTTTTTTTTTAATTCTACTTTGTTTTGATGGTGGTGGTAGGTAGGCTTTTTGCTTTTGTTTTGTTTTTCTGTGGTTTTGTTTGTTTTCTGGAGACAAGAGCTCACTGTACAGTTTTTTCTAACCTAGAACTCACTATGTAAGTTCAAGCTGGCTGAGAACTCACAGATCCACCTGCCTCTGCCTCCTAAACACTGAGATAAAGGCCTGTGCCACCACAACCAGAAAAAAAAAAAAAACCTTCTCACAAGCTCTAATAATGAGCAATTTTCAAATACACCTACTTTTAAAAGGATACAATCTGATACTGTAACACATCCTTGGAGTGTCTTGTAAACACTGGCCACATCTGTCTAAACAGAACACGGCTGGTAGCAGATCAGCTAAAAGGCGAGAATTTAATATTAAAGACTTCACAGTGGAAGAACACACTCTTATCCTTACTTCTTAATTACAGACATGGACTATTCTAGTTCATTGTTCTCTGTTAAGTCTCTTGAAAGTTCAATTCTAACTTAAAAACACTGGCTCTGGATTTTCTAAAACATCAAAACAGAAGCCAAAAAATGTAAGCACGCTCATTTTACAAGCAATTTCTAAAAAAAAAAAAAAAACCAAAAACAGGGACTATTTTGTAACAAAACCGCAGATAAAGTACTCATTTTCCTTAAATGTTAATATCTGATGATACCTTTGTTCTCTAAATATCTAAAATGAGTAGAAGAACAGGAATCATTTTATTTTTCAAACCTAGAAATTCCACTTTCAATTAATAGCAGACCAAACAATGTGGACCTTCCCACTGTGGATAACTGGAAAACCTGGGCATGATAATACACACACACACACACACACACACACACACACACACACACACACAGACACAGACACACACACACACACACACACACAGACACACACACAGACACACAGACACACACACACACAGACACACACAGACACACAGACACACACACACATAGACACACACACACAGACACACACACACAGACACACACATAGACACACACACACAGACACACACACACACAGACACACACACACACACACACACACACACACAGCGCGCTCTGAAACATTAGGACAGTACCAAGAACGTGAAGAACTGCTAAGCCAGCAACCAGTGAGGGAACAGAGAACTGAGATGGTGAGGATGTCCATCCAAAGTATTTTCCATGAGAACGAGGGCTAATTCTGGGAGAGTAACGTGAGAGCCCAGGTCACCCCCTTAGTAGACTCTCAGCTAGATGCCGAAGAGCCAGGCATTGGGGCGATGTCAGATAATGTTATATAAATAAACGCAATGCGATTCCCGAGGTAGCGATCCAAACAGAAGCCGAATCTCATCCCTGGTCAAGGACGCAGACATTAAATCACCAGGAAGCACCCACCACTGCACACACGAAACGGCCCCAATGAGGAAGACTGACCACGTTCATTATGACCGGCAAGTTTACTGAGCAAATGGGAAATTCTTGTTTTATGTTGGAGCGCCCTGTTTTTGAGAAAGCACCTCACTCCTTAGCTCAAGCTGACCCAGAATTCTCCACATAGCCCAGGCTCAGGACGTCAAACTTGCAGCCATCCTCCTGCTTCAGCCCTCTCATGCTGGAATTTTACAGGTTTGAGCCACCGCACCTGGCTGACATATGTATTTTAAAGAGGGGGTGCAAGGCACTACAACCCTTTGAGAAATTATTTGTCAGTGTTCACCAAAGCTAAACATATTCTTGGCACATGCCTTTTTTACCCCTCTTAGACCCAGGAGAAATCAGGCCCAAGCAGCTGTGCACAAGAACGTTCACAGCTGCCTCGTCGCCAACAGCCAAAGATAAATATGACATAAAGGGCTGGCCATAGTCAAACCAATGAACCCTGGCGTGTTTATATGTCGGAATACTCCAAGCACAAAAGAACAAATGTGCAACAGTAAACACACTGCTTTGAGACCGGAGAGAAGCTCTCAGGCCTACTCAAGAAAAGGCATAGGTCGTTTTATTAGGGCAAAGGTAAATATTACAAAAATCTGTTAGTAAACTAGTTGCACACAAAAGTGTGCATGAACCTCAAATTCAGAACAAGCAAAGCCAGACATAACAAATTATGTATTATGGGATTTCTTTTATGTCTGAAGAGCACTTAGGGGTTCATATCCCTTGCATACAGTTAGGATCATCTCGATAACTACAGAGGATAGGACTTCAAAACTAAGGCGGCTTCCATCTTCAGAGGTACGGGAGTGGGCATGAAGGTGGCATGGCTAGGCTGTGCGCAGTATTTTCTTCTTTTGATTAAGAGATCATTTATTGAGCTACACCTTCTTTTATATCTTATATATGCATTATTCTTCATAATTTTAATGCTAGAAACAAAAATCTTGAGCTGAATAACAAAAGCTGGGGATTTGAAGTCTCAGGAGGACATGGAAAAAACCCAAGCCCCAAAGCAGATATATACTCCCAAAGGGAGCTCCCAGTGATGCACAGAACACTTCCATCCCTCGAAAATACAGGGTCATGAAAGCCTCTAATTCATAAACACAATAAACCATAGATGATCCCTTAACTGCCTGTTTTATAAACATGAAATTCATTTTTGGAACCGATCGCCAAAGTTTGTCAATGAATATTGTCAACATTTCTGAATGGTTTGGGTTCTTCGTTACACCAAACACTTTATAAAGTTTCTCCCTAAACAGCACTTGAAAATCTTTTCAATTACATACCTTGGCACGTTTGACCTCCTAGATAATCAGACAGTCCTGCTTTCATGGGTGTTTTTGTGTGTGCACATGGGTCTGCACACGTATTGGACACATGTGAGTAGGGAGTGTTCGTGTGTGTGTGTGTGTGTGTGTGTGTGTGTGTGTGTGTGTGTGTTCATATGTGTGCATGCTCTGTAAGGGGTGTGCATTTGCCCTCATGTGCATGTGTGGAGGCCAGAAGTCAACATCAGTGACTTTGACTTCCTCCATTGTTCTCTGTGGAAATTTTCTGAAGCAGGGTCTCTCACTGAACCTGGAGCTCCTCAACCGGCTAGACTGGCCAGCCTCTGAGCCCCTCGATTCCATCCAGCTTCCTCCTCCTCTCCTCCAGCAGTGGAATTATTAATGCATGCCACTGTGTCCGGCTTTTAGACGGTGCTGGACATCTGAGCTCAGGTTACCGTGCTTTCAAAACAAGTACTTTACTCCATGGCCCTGCTTCCATTTTTTTTTTTTTTTTTAATTGAAAACCATTTGTCAGGGCAGTTTCACAAAACTTGTTCTTAATTAAGTCTACAAACTCAAGCAGTTACAGAACCCTGTCACTCAAGATCAGCGTTTCTCAGGAACAACACAACTCCATGTCTCTCATCAAACTAGCCCCCTTCTCTTCACACACACGTTTTCCCCAATGTGGGATCTGGTCATCCAGTGTTCCTCATCCACTGGGACCTACAGGCACCCCAGACACCTCAAGCAGTGCAGAGGGTGGTGGAGAGGTGGAGCTGAAGACCACCCCACCCACCCTCACCAGGCACTGAACTTCATGTCTTTCCCACTGAGGGCAAAATGAACACAAGTCAGTGGAATCGAAGTCAGTGGGAAAAGCTGGCCATCTGAACACATCTGCTTCTAATCTTCAGAAAATTTAATTTCAACATGTGGACTTTGGAGACTTTTTTTTTTTTCCATTTCGGTGCTGGATGCAAGTGGGTGGGTTGTTTCTGATTCTGCCTTTCCAATCTGTCAGTGGGCTCCGCTGTTGCTGCTACAGATGGCACAGATGTGGAGACTCCTCAATTAGGAAGTCTGAGGTTTATTATGCAAAATAGGGTCCACTTTCCACATCTAACTGCTTCATCCTCGCGTGTGATTTTTAATTTTTCTCTTGAGAATTAAAAAAAAAAAAGGATTATGGAGTGGTGGGGCGGGGGGGGGGGGGGGGGATGAGGTAGGTGCACACAGAGGCCAGAGGAGATGTTTAGCATCCTCCTGTGCATCTCTCTTCCTAAATCCATTAAGACAGGATCTCTTACTGAATATAGAGCTTGTCTGTCAGCTGGCTGGTGGCCAGCAAGACCCAGCTATTCTTCTGTCTCTACCTGACCTTCCATGATAATGCTGGGTTATATGCACACACACCTTTTATGTGAATGCTAGAATTTCAACTGAGACCTTCGTGTTTAAACAGCAGCATTCTTACCCACTGAGCCGCCTCTCCAACCCCATAAATTCACTTCTTAAGAAATTTTAAAAGAATAAAAAAAGTATTAATTTTGACTACTAGAAGCAAAAAATAATTCTCCTAAACTTCCCAAATAACTTATCTAAGAATAAATGGTTAAGGCTTTAAGTGGTAAGATCTGATAATAGTTGGTATACGAAGGCAGGCACCAATTACCTAAATAAATAAAATATTTAATCATGAATCATTATAAACATGTATGTCCTGGTTTATAGTGTAATAGCAATACACATTAATTCCAGTGTACTAGAAGCATCATTTGGTAAGGACCACAAAATAGGTGCAAAGACAATTCTAGAAGATATAAACCCAAAACTTAAGTGTCAGCCAGGGGTTCTTTCTGAGGACCCTGAGAGAGAAAACAATTCTAGAAGATATAAACCCAAAACCAAAGTGTCAACCAGGGGTTCTTTCTGAGGGCCACGAGAGAGAAGGGTCAGTTCCATGTAGCAGGTGGCTACAGATGGTTGTTCCTGTGTCTCTCACACTGCCTTCTCTCCACACAGATCTCAATAGACAAGGTTCCCATGTTTCACAGGCCCACTCTAAACTTTAACTTGGCTATCTCTACAAAGACTCCATCTCCAGTGAGGTCGCATTTGGCGATACAAGGAGCTAGAACTGAATGTTGGAGACACCATCTAATCTATAATATATATAGATTTGTATATGTGCACAGAGTCATATGTGTAATGTCTAACTGCATATGGATACATTCACACATGACCAAAACGGTCATCAATCCTCATCAGTTCTGGGGGGTACAGTTGTATCTAGTACTGTAACACACCGTGTCCTGGGGTCTGTTACATCCCTAATGTTTTGTGTCTGCTCTGTTCATAACCTTAGTTCAACTTTCTTTTTTAGACACATAACAAAGACCGCACATATACATCTATGCTTCAAGAGTAAAGAGCTGCTTCCAGCCAAGCAGTCTAAAATAAAATGCTGAAAACAGAGCATACTTTCCAGTAGAGGTAAAGATCACAGTGTAACCAGGAGGAATGTGCAAGCCAGCAAAAACTGAGCTCAGTAGTTGGGCCAAACCATGATAGTCTACTTTAAAAATATGGAAACCCGAGAAAGTGGTTCTGTTACGACTGTTAGCTGTGGAACTCGGGACTGGTCCTCCAAACGACAAGTCGCACAAATCCATCTCATGTATTCAGTTTGGAAAGAAATGCGTACTCTGCACATTTGGATTAGGGAGCTTGAAAATGACTGAATCCTTTTTCCTGCTGTGAGCTCCTCAGCACTGAATGCAAACGCTATTACTGAGTCCCAGCTACCACAGGGGGCTGCCTTTAGGAAGGTGGACTTGCCGCAAGTCGCCAGAGGAAATACTCAAAGCTCGCGTTTCATGGCAACCGTGCTTTCATCCTGACAAACTGTGGAATGTTCTCCTTCTTTTAAACCATTAATGGGTGAGCTCTTCAAACTGCCTTTGACTTTTTAAACAGCTCTTGTGGAATCAGAATTGACGTCCGTCAACAGATGAGTGGATCGTGAAAACGTGGTACCTACACACAGTGGGACTGTAGTTGACTGTGAGGAAAAGCAAAATTTGCAGGGAAATGAACGCAACTAGAAAATATTATAGTCAGTGAAGTAATCCAGGGTCAAAAAGACAAGTACCCATGTGGTCTCATACGCAGGTCGAGCTTCCAATTTGTATACGTGAGTTTGGACAGAGATCAGAAAACTAGAAAGGGTCCAGGAGAGAAGGGAAGGCAGCCTTTAAGGATGGGAGATGGGGGGGTGATAAAACACAGAAAAGTAGAAAGGGGGTGCAGGGGGCCAAAGAGTATGAGGGATGGACAGTGTCAGAGTGCAAGCAAGTTGGGAGAGGAGGACCCACCAAACTAAACATGCATGAAGCTGATAGAAGAAAGCTTGGCACTCTGTACATGCTAATTTTAAAAATAATATTAAAACATTTTCAAAGACCACAGAAGCATGCAAAGAATTTGCTAAGGCAAATAAATCTGTTTTGTCTGAAAAAAAAAATCAATCAGGTTGTTTTGCTTTACTGTAGGGGAAACCATCGAATATAAAATTTACCATCTTAACTATTTAGGTGTGTAGTGCAGTGATGATTACGGTGTACACAGCGGTGCTTAGTGTCTGCACAGCACTGTTCAACAGATCTCAGATGTTTCTTCAGACATTAAAACTCTGTAGTGATATTGTGTCCCCCAATATATTGTGCATCCTAATAAACTTATCTGGGGTCAGAGAAGAGAACAGCCACTAGATGGACATAGAGACTAGAAAATGGTGGCACACACACACCTTTAATCCTAGCATTCTGGTGGCAGAGATCCATCCGGATCTCTGTGAGTTTAAAGCCACACTGGAAACAGCCAGGCATGGTGACACACGCCTTTAATCCCAGGAAGTGATGGCAGGAAGCAGAAAGGTATATTAAGGCGTGAGGACCAGGAACTAGAAGCTGTTAAGCTTTTAGGCTTTTGAGCAACAGTTCAGCTGAGATCTATTCAGATGAAGCCACAGAGGCTTCTAGTTTGAGGAAACGAGATCAGCTGAGGAATTGGCAAGGTGAAAGGTGAGGTCAGCTGTGGCTGGTTGTTTCTCTGGTCTTTCAGCATTCACCTCAATACCTGGCTCTGGGTTTGTTTTTATTAATAAGACATTTTAAGATTCATACTACAAAACTCCACTTCCAGGGGCTGCAGAGAAGGCTCAATAGTTAGCAGGTAGGGCATATATTGTAGCAATATATACCAGGGACACTGGTTCACAGTTTTCCTGCAATATTATTGCTTGGTTTGAGTCTCACAATGATGTTTTCTACCAGAGTAAGTTTGGAAATGTTTCTTTCTTGTTGATTTTTTTGGATGAATTTGAATGAATATGAAGTCAACAGCAATTAAAATTTCTAGAAGCTTAACTCAGTGAAGCCAATTTGACTTGGGGTTTTCTCTGTTGGGAGATTTTTCTTTTTATTTTTTAATCCTAATTTAATCTCATAAAAGATCTGTTCAAATTGTGTATTTTTTCATAAATCTGTCTTGGCAGATTATAGATTTCTACAATCTTCAAGGTGCATGACTGTTCAAGGTACCATTATAACCCTTTTATTTCTGTGGCATCTGTTGTAAATGTCTCATCTCACACTTCTGATTTTTCTGGTGGATTTTTTTTTTTTTCTGAAAGTAGCTAACACCTTTTTTTATTTAACTGTCTTCAATGAACAAAGTATTGGTTGCTTTGATCTTTAATTTCCTATTCTCTATTTCATTTGTTTATAGCCCCATCTGTCTTATTTCTTCTCACCAGCTTCAATTCGGGGTGATTTTTTGTTATTGTTGTTGTTGTCTCGGGTTGTTTTGGGGGTTTTTATTGTTGTTTGTGGCTATTTTTGTTTTGGTTTTTGTTTTTTGTTTGTTTGGGTTTTTTTTTTTTTGATATGGTTGTTGCTTGCTTGATTTTTTTTGAGGGGGAGGGATTTTTTTGCTTTTGTTTTTGTTGTGTTTTTGCTTTCTTTTTCTTGCTCTCGGGCTATCAGTCAGTCCACCGCTTTGGTTCTCTGTTCTTTGTCAGTGTAGACAACACTAAACTTCCCTCCTGCTGCCTTTCCTGGATCACAGACATTCCTGGTATATTGATTTTCACTTCACTTTTCCTCAAGATACCTTCTACTTTCCCTTGTGGCCCTCATTGGAAACACTGGTCCTGCAGGAGGGTTTTGCTCTCTCCTGTATACTTGTGGCTTTTCCAGCTTTTCTCATCCTACTGATCTCCAGTTTCATTCAACTGGAGTCAGAAAAGACAAGTGTTGGGGCAATCGTCTCCTCATGCCTGTCCATCAAGGCCAGAAGAGGGTGTCAGAGACCCCGGAACTAGAGTTACAGTTGGTTGTGAGCTGCCATGTGGGTTGTAAGAACAGAACCTGGGCCCTCTCCAAGAGTAGCAAGTGCTCTTCACCACTAAGCAATATCTACCTCTCCCCCAGTGGCTTATAATGAGATGATTTTCCATTTCTATCTTGTTTTATTGCTAAATGCTAGATTTCTGATGTGATCAGATATGGTTTGCATAGATAAAGCATTCCCCATGCACCCACACTGATAGCATCTTATTGTGGCAATCTTTTTATTTTGGCAATAATATGACTACAAACAACATGTTCCTAAACTGTGAGTCCCTGGAAAAATAATACAAACTCTACAGATCTGTAATAATACTGGGAGTTCAATTTCCCACATCAGCAAATTTAAACTTAAAGCCCCTGGAGAGATGGGGAGATAGCTCAAGAAGATGGCCTGCGATGTCAACAAGAAGGCCTGAGTTTTAGATCCCCCACCCACCCACAATACACCACCACTTGCAGCGGTTGCTGGTCTCAGAAGCTCAACAGCCAGCCTGTCAAGTCAATGAGCTCCAGGTTCACAGTGAGAGCCCGCTTCAAAATATAAGGTGGCAAGTGACTGGGGAAGACAGCCAACATAAACCTCTATGGACTCCATATACTGCACATATATACACACACACACAGATGTGTATATATCACATACACACACACACACACACACACACACACACACACACACACACACACGGCAGGAGGGGGCAGACAGACTGCTCTGTGATTAAGAGCACTGACTGCTCTTCCAGAGGACCTGAGTTTGATTCCCAGCCCCCACATGGCAGCTGGCAACTGTCCATAACTCTAGCTCAAGGAAATCCAGTGCATTCTTCTGGCACCCACAGGCACAGCACACATAGCACACAGACATATATGTGGACAAAACATTCATACACGTAAAACAAAATAAATCTTTTCAAACTTAATAAATAAAAATAGAATTCTAGAAATCTGTGGTAATGTATTGTGTCCCCCAATATACTGTGTCTCCCAATAAAATTTGCCTGGAGATAAGAGGGGAAAGCCAGCCACTAGATAGAAGTCAGAAAATTGTAGCACACACCTTTAATCCTATCACTTGGCAGGCAGGGATCTGTCTGGATCTCTGTGAGTTCAAGGTCACACTGGGAACAGAGCCAGGCGTAGTGGCACACACCAGAAATTCCAACACTAGTTAACCATGGAAGTCTGGAGGTCTGTACAGACAGACAGGGAGTGACAGAGCTGGGCAGGAAGAGGAAGTGATGTAGCTGGACAGAGAGAGCAAATCAGATGGCAGAACAGCAAGGCATATGGGTGTAGGTAGACAGGAAGTATCTCTCTTTTGGAAGCTGCAGAGTTGGTGAGGAGAGGTTAGCCATGGTAGTTCCTATTCCTCTGATCTCTCTCAGGCTCTAACCTCAATTTCTGGCTCCGAGTTTTTATTAATAAGACCGTTTAGCAATTCATCTTACAGAAACCTGTACTAAAACAGACATTTCTTTATATGACTATTTCTGCCCCACTCAAGCCAAACAAATTTTCTAACTTTTTCAGATTAAATCACTATAATCAACCAGTTACTAAGAAGGATCCTGCTGGGGTTGGGGATTTAGCTCAGTGGTAGAGCGCTTGCCTAGCAAGCACAAGGCCCTGGGTTCGGTCCTCAGCTCTGGCAAAAAAAAAAAAAAAAAGAAGAAAAAGGATCCTGCCAGATTATTGGCCTTGCTTTAAATGGTATTCTTAACAACAGCAACAACACAATCTCAGAACACGATGAAAAGGACCAGTTGAGAAAAGAGCACAGCACACAGCAGTGGTCTTCTGTGATAGATGAAGGAAATATGAGACAGTGATTCATTAAAACAATCCTGAAAGCAGCTGAGATCTGGACATACAGGTGTCCTTATGCCACATAACACCAGACTATTAGCCACCAGACACAAACCCTGTCACAGGAAACCTGATAGCTTGGCTGACTGGCAGAAAAGAAGGAAAATGTGATGAGAAGATGCAATGTGGAGGAGCTCACTCTCTGCTGTCCTGGAGCGCAGTGTGTCAACACCAATGGGTGCCAAGTACCATTGACTCCTATTACTACAGAAAGCCTGAAAGGAGCTGCCAGGGAGCCCACAGGATTCTGGGTACTGCCACTCTGACTGCCCAGAGGCCAGGAAAGAGGGTGTATGGTTTTGCTCTGTTCCAAGCATTGGATCTTCCAATGCCAAAACACTCCAGCTATCCTCCTGGGAGAGGTGCACACAGAGGCCAGTTCCTACCGATACCACCCATGGAGCCCACTGATGGAGTGAGAGCCCACTGCACCCACTCAGGCTCGAACCAAACAGATATCCAAAGGGCGGGCAGGTCTATAGTATGGACTGTGCAAAAGACTTGGAATATAGGAACTTAGAGGAGTTTTGAAGGGACTTCCCAACCATAACCCTGAGAGTCTGTCCAAAGCAAAATGTCAATGGCAAGAGTGAGCCATGAACTCAGATCTGACTGCTGGCCAGCACTGTACTAAGGGAAGTGGATTATTTCTTCCCACCTCAAAAAGACTTGGCTAACCAACATAAAAGACTTCTCATTTTTCAGAGTGGATGGAATATGTCATCCGACAGGTTTTAAAATTACGTGTATGATCGCCAGGGTGGTGCCTGCCTGTAATCCTAGCTCTTGAGAAACTAAAGCAAGAAGATCAAAAGTTCAAAGCCAGTCAGAGCAACTAAAAAGAAATAAAATTTAAATCCTATTTAAATATGGATATGTGTTAGTCTAACTACAAGATGGTCCGATGCTTATAATTAGTTACAATTTTTTAGCCAGTTTGACAACTTTTAATTTAGCGCCAGCCCAGATGAGATATACGTATGAATTACCCAGCATTCCCCTCACTTGAGGTGACTTTGCATGTCCTCAGTCAAAAGGCCACGTCACCGGCAGTGCAATGCTCTCTACACTCCCTCAACTGAGCAGGGCAGACTACCTTGTGTGTAGACAACACCTCTGTCTTCTTTTAAAGGCAGATGTCAAGTACCTCTTAAGGCCAAGTGCAAGCCCTGCATTTAACATTCCATTCCATGAGGTTAATGTTAGCTCCACTCGCCCAAAATGGGACAGTTTTTAATTCAAAGCCACCATGGGTCAATTACTTTGTATACACAGTCCAGCTATTTCACAGCACTGGACTAAATGCTGGAGTAAAAGAGAAGATGAATTTGGAAAACACAGACCATTCACAGGGCACCAATTGTGAGTCTGCTTTATAAACATTATTGTGTAATCCTCACCACAGCCCTGAAGAGAGGCATTATTATCCCCGGTTCACAAAGGAGGGGAAGACAATTTAACCAAAGACAGCAGCAGTAGGCAGAGCCTTTGGCCCTACATGCCCACTGAGATTCTTACCCATACCCGGGTCCACCCACACCCGAGATCCTCTGCATTTTCACAGGACTCAAAAAGTGCCTCACCCCGTGGGCAAGGTGGCATGCCATCCTGAACTTAGATGTGATGTGTCTCTGCCCCACATGGGAGTCTGGACTCTCCAACAACCCTTGAAGAGATTCTTGTCCAGATTCACTCAGAATTCCAAAAAGACAGCAGGGTTTCAAATTTAAATAATTTACAGGTTTGTTGTTGTTGTTGTTGTTGTTGTTGTTGTTGTTGTTTATGAAAATGTGTACCCCAGGAGCACCCGTGTCTCCTGGGCTGTTGATGAGGGTTTGAGCACCCCAGCCTAGAGGCATAGTTAATGACTACATAAGCCTACAGCACAAGGACCATGCCTTACACAGAGTAAACACTGAGGAAGAGCGCTGCCCCTCTTTCAAGGTCACCCCCTTTCTTCAGTGTCCAAGGTCACCCCCTTTCTTCAGCGTCATGCACTTCAAAACTTTTCCCTCGCAATAGAGTTCCCCCAAAACTATGAATAATATGAATAATCATGGCCACTCCAACTTGTTCTAGAACCTAAATAAGATGATTTTTTTTAACCAAATGTTCTTTCATAAAATTGTATTTCTAAAACATATTTAGAAGCACAACAAACAAGTAGCTAGCAGGTTAGGTTGAAAGGATGGGTGACAAGTGGTAAGCACGGCTCTGAGAAAAACCACAAAAAGCCACACTAACGATCAGTCCCCAGACATATTCAAATCAAGACGTGAAGACAGTTCTTGGGACAAAGACATTGCTTGTAATATATTTCTCTTCTCAAAGTTCTCTTCAAAAAGTTAGGGGTTTATCTGGGTGGTAGAAAGTGCCTGCCATATACAAGGCCCTGGATTCGATTTCTATTACCACCACCACCACAACCACAACAACAACGAAAGTTTTCTTCACATTGCTTTTTCAATTTCTATAATAAAAAGCGTTTTGCTTGTTGTACTCTATGTGTGCGAGCGCGTCTGTTTGTGCACATGTGTAGGAGAGAGGGTAAGTGTGCATGTGTGTGCACCTGACAGCCATCCAACCAACCTCAGCTGCCGTTCCTCCCACGCCATCTTCTTTATTTTTTGAGATCTCTCACTGGCTTGGAACTCACCAAATAGATGAGGCTAGCTGGCCACAGAGCCCCATAGATCCACCTGCTGCTTCCTCTCCATCACCAAGGCTATCAGTGCATGCCACCACCACATCCAGCTAGGTTTTGTGGGTTGTGGGGATCAAGCTCAGACTCTACAAACACTTAATGGATGAGCCACTTCCCCAACCCCCCTGTACCTGGAGGCTTTTCTGGATCCTACCTGATCTGACAGCTGCTTATAAAATAATCACTCAGAGGCTTACATTAATTATAAATGTTTGGCTGATGGCTCAGGCTTATTACTAACTAGCTCTTACAACTTAAATTAGCCCATTTTTATTAATCTATGTATTGTCATATGGCCATGGCACTACCAGTCTGCTGGCATTTTGCTCCTTAGGAGGCTGGAGGGCGTCTGCCCAACTTCACCCTTCTTTTTCCCTATATTCAGTATGGCTTTCCCACCTAGCTATATTCCGCCCTGCCATAGGTCAAAGAAGGTTTTTTCATCAATCAATAGGAGCAATACATATTCGCAGTGTACAGAAGAACATCCCACATCACCACCCCCACTCAAAAAAAATACGTTTTTAAAACTATTTTATAAAATACTTAGTAGCTATTATATCAACTCACTAAAAATGCATTTTTAAAAAAAACCTCAATGCATTCTGAATCACATTACAGGAATGCAGACAAGCTCCCCCTTCACAGGATGGCAAACAGCTGTGCATGCTCCTTCCAAGTCCCTCCAAGAAGCCACTGTACACAACCCACATAAACTACACTCCTAGATGCAAAGCTTTCAAGATGGCCTCATAAGGAGGCAGAAATGCCAGCTCCCAGGGTAGCAGGGAACCCCAGAAGACAAGACTGAAAAGCCTCTGGAAGTATTTCATCATGATGACCACCTACTAATGTTTCTCAAAGTTCTGCCCTGGGACCACCTACATTAGCCTCATACTCAACACTTTCAAAACACGGATCACTGGCTCAAGCCCTTCGCCTCACCCCCACCTCCCAGACACGAAGAATCTGGACTCTAAGCAAGGATGAAAGTTTGCTTTTTAAAATAGACTTGGGATTTCGATGTATACATATTTTTAAGAAATACTGATTCAAGACATGCTGATCAGATAAGGCGAACATTGCTTAAATTTTTCAGTGATAAAAAACAAACACTCTGCACTGACCATCCTGCTGTCTCCTAACATCCCCTAGCTGCCATCTCAAACAAGCCAGGCCTGTTAGGATCACCGGTCCAAGAGGTAGGTTTGCCTATGAACCTGCTTCTCTTCTTCCTAAACTGAAAATTCTTCTAGAAAAAAAAAGAAAATTGAAACATTGATCAAAAGCCTTAAAATGGCCAAGTGTGGTAACACATGCCCGTAACCCCAGCACTTAGGAGGCTGCAACAGGGGGATGGAGAGTGTGAGGCCAGCCTGGGTTCATAATGAAAGTCCATGAGAAATAAAGGGAGAATGAAGGGGGGCACAAAAAGACCCATCACACTGTGCCCCAAAATTTTACTAATAATATTTCCATTGCTATTAGAATAACAGAGGATTCACACAGGTTTTTAGGCAAAGTATGTCAGGAGGTGAACACTGAGTACGACCACATCTTTGTTCCTGCCTCACCTGGCGCTGTCCATAGTTCACACACAGGATCTCTAATCCTCACAATGTAGAAGAGACTCTGTCCCCACTTTAGAGATCCACATACCAAGACTTAAAGAAGTAACTCACTTGCGCCAGGCCACGGAGCCAGGATCTGAGCCCTAGTTAATGAACAGCAACATAATTAGGCTCTTTCCACTGTGGAACTGTGATAAGCATCATAACATTTCAACGAAGTCTGGTGTATCAAGGGAATCATAATTTATAATTTATATAAATTATATATATATATATGTATATATAATTAATAATAATAATAATTCCATACATCTGAAATTATGTCCTTCAAGAATCTCCCCCCCCAAAAAAAATGCTCATGATAAAACCACAAAGAGGAAAGAGAGAGAGGATGGTCTTAGCATAGAATTTAAGTCACACAGGGTAGGATCCAGTTAGCTCAGGTCCTTCTGTTTCCCAGTGGTGAAAATAAGGTGATATACATCAGCAGGAACTTCATAGTTTTAAAAATATGTGATGGTTGGGGATTTAGCTCAGTGGTAGAGTGCTTACCTAGCAAGCGCAAGGCCCTGGGTTCGATCCTCAGCTCCACATTAAAAAAAAAAAAAAGAAAAGAAAAAAGAAATAAATAAAAATATGTGATGTATGGGCATATGTTTTAAAGACCAGAAAAAGGTTTCCAAAATAAAATCATTGGTGATTGATGAATTTTAGACCCAGTAATGGAATTGGTGTGTTCATTTTGTATATCTACCTATATTTTTCAAGTATTCTATAATAATAAGCTTGTGTTTTCTTTTTAAATCAAGGGATAAGCCAGCGGTGGTGGCACACGCCTTTAATCCCAGCACTCGGGAGGCAGAGCCAGGCGGATCTCTGTGAGTTCGAGGCCAGCCTGGGCTACCAAGTGAGTGCCAGGAAAGGTATAAAGCTACACAGAGAAACCCTGTCTCGAAAAAAAAAAAAATCAGCACACACACACACACACACACACACACACACACACACAGAGAGAGAGAGAGAGAGAGAGAGAGAGAGAGAGAGAGAGAGAGAATAAATGAAATTTTAGAAGTTTAAAACAAAAAAGTATAAAAATGTGTAAATATGCAGTGTACTCAGGGCATTCCTACTGATGGATGGTTTCACACATCTTGGACCTTGTGCTAAATGCTAACACACCAAAGGACTGAGCGTTACATGAGCTGGCACTTAGAGCCTCGTAGCTAGAGTCACTTGCTAAATATCCCCACACACTGAGAAAGACTTTATACGCCAGTATGAGTGTGCCTCATCCCCTACAGCGCACTAAGTAGTCTATATAAAAGACTATATAGATGGTCACTCTGTTTTTTGGGGTTTTTTTCTGGTTTTTTTTTGGGGGGGGTTGTTTGTTTTGGTTTTGGTTTGGGTTTGTTTTTCTTTTTGGTTTTTTGGGGACAGGTTTTCTCTGTGTAGCTTTGCACCTTTCCTGGAACTCGATTTGTAGCCCAGCCTGGCTTCGAACTCACAGGGATCCGCCTGGCTCTGCCTCCCGAGTGCTGGGATTAAAGGCATGTGCCACCACTGCCCGGCATAGATGGTCACTCTTATCATGTGCATTCTTATATGAGAACTCTGCTAATAGAGTAAATGCCATAAATCAGATGTGCCAACTGGCACACTGTATTAGCTCATTCTAGGAAACTTCAAACTGCAAAATATGGCACAAACATGATGCTCCTCCTATCTAACTACCTCAGAATGATTTCATCTTCTGAGCAAGATCTGCCTCTGTTGGCCAGACTCTGCTAGACTGACTAGTTTACAAGACGGGGGAAGGAGGGAAATAGGAACTATATTCCAAAAGAAAGAAGATGGCTACAAGGAAAGAAGGTATAGTGGTACAAAATAAAATGAATATTTGTACATATTCAGGTCATCTTTTTATTAAAAAAAAAAACAGAAATAAAGAAAACACTGGAGACAAAATGATGGCGATACAAAAGAGCATTTCAGGAACTGGGGAACATTTATCAGGGAGGTCGTGTGTTCAGAATCTGCAAAGTCGGGGCTCCATCCACAGCACTATGAAAAGGCCACTTTTGGGATTCAGGGGCCCCGGGTCATCTGGTTGAAGGAGCAGGAAGAGGAGAGCATCTCTGGAAGACAGAGGCATCTTCCCTGTGTGATGCTTGTTTATGCCTGCATTACTCTGAGTACATCACCAAGGACTCCCGTCTCGGGGCTACAAATGCTGTCCAGAAACCCCAACCCAGGGAACCTTTTGCTTTTCCCAGGATTGCATCACTCACAGCCAGGAAACATGAATCAAATGACTCAGCGTCCACTCTGACACCATGCTTGCCTGCCTACATCATCCACAGAAGGTGGAAAAGAAGACACCTTCCCCAAGACTCCTGAAGCAACAGTGGCCAAAGGAACCCGGGTGAACTTTCAGTATTCTCTGTCCCATGTAAAGGTGGAACTTTGCCTGCATGGATCCCAGATGCATCTGTTATGGGCAGATATATGCCACAATACTGCATAAAACAAAGCAAAGGCCACAGGCTGAACTGGTGATGCTCCGGAACAGGACCGATGCTGAGCTCCTTGATGTCCTTGCTCATCTGCTGAGGCCTGGACCACATGACTCCACCTTGTGTAAACCAATGTTCAGGTTTTTGTTTTTTTTTTTCTCTTGGCGGCAGCCAAATACATTCCTGCCTGCAAACGTCATAATATAAGGAACTCTCATGCTTGAATGTATTAATGATCAACTTGACCAGAAACCTCCACATCTTCACAGAGACAAGACTTACTGAGTGTATAATCATTGCTGGAAGGGTTTGTCCTATGCCCTTTAGTGAAGGGGGCATCTTCCCAGGCCTCTTCAAGTTGCTAACACAGCGCCCTAGTCTAGGATGGTCTGGGAGAAGCACCTGAGCACTTCACTGCAAGCTACAGGGCCTCTGAAGTCATTTTCTTTTTTTTTTCACCTCCTTTTTTTATTTATTATATTTGTGTTTTAATTTTACACATCAGCCATGGGTTCCCCTGTCCTCCCCGCCCGCACCCCCAACTTCCCCCCAGCCCTTCTCAACATTCCCATCTCCCCCAGGGCCAAGACTCCTCTGGGGATTCAATTCAACCTGGTGGATTCAGTACAGGCAGGTCCAGGCCCCTCCTTCCAGGCTGAGCAAAGTGTCCCTGTGTAAGCCCAAGGTTCCAAACAGCCAGCTCATGCACTAAAGACAGGTCCTGGTCCCACAGCCTGGGTGCCTCCCAAACAGTTCAAGCTATTCAACTATCTCACTTATCCAGAGGGCCTGATCTAGCTGGGGGCTCCTCAGCGGTTGGTTCATAATTCATGTGCTTCCATTCATTTGGCTATTTGTCCCTGTGCTTTTCCAATCTTGGTCTCAACAATTCACATTCTTACAGTCCCTCCTCTTTCTCAACAATTGGACTCCTGGAGCTCCACCTGGGGCCTGGCTGAGGGTCTCTGCATCCACTTCCATCAGTTATTGGATGAGAGTTCCAGCATGACAGTTAGGGTGTTTAGTCATCTTATCACCAGACTAGGTCAGATCAGGCTTTCTCTCAACCATTGCCAGCAGTCTACAGTGGAGGTATCATTGTGGACCTGTCATTTTCAACATTAGGCAACATGTTTGCTTTGCCTTTGCATTCCGCTCTCTGGCTGAATTACAATCATCCTATCTAATTTCCCGATTTTATTCAAGGAGGATTTTTCACTACAAAATAAATCAAATACCCCCACCCCCCCAAAAAAAATATTCACATGCATTTTTTTTAAATTAAGAGACCTGGCAGTGCTTGGGGTCATCTTGTGTTTTGAATTTTTAGGGTTTTTTATGTGTGTTTTGCCTGGATGTATGTATATGCATGCATGTATGTATATGCACCATAGGAGTGCAGTGCCCAAGGAGGCCAGAAGAGGTCATCAGATACCCTGGAGATGGAGTCAATAAGCCGTTGTGAGTCATCACGTAGCTGCTGGGAACTGAACCTGAGTCCTCTGCAAGAGCAGCAAGCACTCTCAACTGCTGAGCCATCTCTCCAACCCTCACGTGTGGAACTCTCTATCAATCACAGGGGACAGTGATATTACATTGACATCTCCAAGTGCCATGTGCCCAACCCTACACCATTCGACACACAACTCATTGTGCTTCCATCTCCCTATAATGAGATCTTTTTTTTTTTTTTTAAAGATTGGTTTTACATGTATCCATGTGTCTGTGAGAGTACATACTTGAGGAGGGCAGAGAGGGCATGGATCCCCTGCAACTGAAGTTACAAGGTGTTGTGAGCAGCCCAACAAGGGTGCCAGGAACCAAACCCGGATCCTTCCACAAGATCAGCGTTGAACCTCTGCTCTCTCCCTCTCACCTGCACCTCCCCCCTTTATCCAGCACTCTAAGGTGAGACCATCCATCCCTGCCCCTTCTGCACAGATGAGAAAATGGATTGTACCCAGGCACAGTATTTTCTTGTGAAACAAATGCCCTTTCCACACACTGATTAGAGGCTCAAGAATGGAGTGTTTCTAGCAGAAGAGGGGTTGATAGTCCTTAAAGAAGCAGAGAGAGAATGGGAAGCCTTTCAAAGAATAAAAACTACTCAAAGCAAGCGCATTGCCACCCAAGAGGCGCAGAAGACCTCTACCTCCTCAGCCCCCTCCGTTAGAGATTTACGCAGCTGTACACACCACTACCTAGGGCTAAGCTACTCACCACCCTGCAAACTACCAGGGGGCCAACGATAATCTTAAAATAGGCGTGAGGTTC